>NW_027642956.1:127500-225297 GCF_032717465.1 Coenobita brevimanus
CTGTCTTAATGTCCTATAATTCTATCTATCTATTTATCTATTGCCAGTCGCCTTAATCCCGTAAGCGGTGGCCACGAACAAATCGCCTCCATGTCGCCCTGTCCCCAACCATTTCACAGTCCTGCCCCCAGTTCACATCCCCCTCACTAATATACCTCTCCACTCCATCCCTCCATCTCATCCTCGGCCTTCCCCTGCCACTCCCCCCCTCCACCTCACTCACACACACTCTCCTCGTTAGTCTCTCGCTCATTAGTCCTATAATTACCGCTTGAAATCAGGTGAGTATATTAACATTACGAAAAACCTGGTCAACCAATATAGAAAATTAACTCGAGTTGACTCCTTTCGTACGCAAATTTTCTCGAATTTTCGTAAAACTAAATTGATCTGGAACTGGAAAATGTGTCTGGGGTTGAACAGTGTGTGTGTGTGTGTGTGTGTGTGTGTGTGTGTAATTCACCGGGTCGGTCAGGATCACTTGATGGTCGTGATCGTCAGCTTTTACCCTCCCGGAAGGGAGCTGAGAGCTCATATAGTCCGATCTAAGGGCAAGGCTGTGACCTTCACACACGCACACACCCGTCCCCTTGCTCAAGGGGGACAGTAACCACCCACTTCGTCAGTGAAACTTTTCGCAACCTGAGCGAGGCGCGAACTCCCGTCCACCAGTTGGCAAGCGGGAACGTTACCACTGTTATGTGTTTGTAATCACGGTGTGTGTGATGGAATATTTGACTTCGTAAACTTAACCGTGTGTGTGTGTGTGTGTGTGTGTGTGTGTGTGTGTGTGTGTGTGTGTGTGTTTGGGGGTGTAAGGAATGTGTGGTGTGGGCAGAGAGAGAGAAAAAGAAAGAGAGATCGCTACACACACCTGGCTTGGTTAGCATAGCTATCAAGGACGCGTGTGCACCTGACAACACACACACACACACACATACACACACAGAGTTACGTTTACGAACAGTCAAATATTCCATCACAAGCACCGTGATTACAAACACATAAGCCTACTCGCTTCTACTACTACTGCTACCACTACTGCTGCTGCTGCTACTACTACTACTACTACTACTACTGCTACTACTATTGCTAATACTTCTGCTACTACTACCATTTCTATTACTACTACTGCTGCTGCTGCTACTACTACTACTACTACTACTACTACTACTACTACTACTGCTACTACTATTGCTAATACTTCTGCTACTACTACCATTTCTATTACTACTACTGCTGCTGCTGCTACTAGTGGTATTACTACAGCTACTGCAACTACTCCTACTCCTCCCACTACTGCAAGTACTATAACTACTGCCAGAACAACAATAAACAACGACAACAACGAAAACAACAATAACAACAACTACTACTACTACTACTACTACTACTACTACTGCTGCTGCTGCTGCTGCTGCTACTACTACTAATATATGATTCATTTTTAAAACGTTCTTCTTTATTTTTTAAGCAAAATTTTAATGAATTGGGTCAAATAATTTTACGGCATATATATTTTCAAAATATTGGTTTTGGAGGGTATTTTTATAAACAAACATTTTAGTATTATTTTTTATGATGTTGGAGTGATTTAGAAAATCATTGTCCTTTTACTGGGCATTTATATTCTTATTTTTGTTTTTGTTCCTTTAATATTATTTTTTACTGAATATTTTCACGATTGTCCGTCAACTTCCGCTTATGCGTACATAGGCTACATGTCTTTGTGGACAAGGAAATGAGTAATAAGAGTAGACTGCAACAACAGTGACAGTGTAGAGGGATGCTGTGAGGGATGTACTTTGTTACATACTGTTTATATCAGCGGCACTGTTATGACTGAGCACTGCTGCTGATGTATTTAGAACCATATCTATAAAACGTATTGTATATAATACAGAATGATGTTATCAAACTATGTAATTATATTACGAAATGAAATGAAATGAAAAGACTACTACCACTACCACCATCTCCACTACCACCACTACGATTGTGCCAAAGTACTTATTGTTTGTGTGTAATGTACTTGGAGTGGGTGAGTCACCTAGTTCCATACTTACGGTTTCTTGCAATTAAGATGTGAATAAAATAGTGTATAGGATTTTGGCCAATAAAATTATATAAAGACTGTCTATTTATAAGACTGTGGAGAAGACTTTACGTTTGTGCATAAAGACTGGTGAGGCCTGGGGGGGCTGGGTACACGATGGAAGTGTTGAGAGGTAGGATGGGACTGGAGTGTTTGGTGTTGTGATGGAGAGAGGTAGACTGAGATGGTTTGGGCATGTGGAGAGGATGGGGGATGACAACTGGGTGCAGAGAAGTGTGAACGTTGGGGGTAGGGCTGAGAGAAGCAGACAGAAAAAGACCTGGGACGAGGTTAGAGTGTGGCCTCAGGGATAGGGGATTGAACAAGGAGGCTGTCAGAGATCGAGCAGCATGGAGAGCCGCCATTAAGTGACCAAGGCCGACGCATGCAAACATGTTTGAGTCTTTATAAACGAAAAGAACGTGAATAATACTATTTGCTTAGATGGTTTATAAGCCTTTTTGTGCATAAGACTGATTGTTTATAAGATTGTGTGAGATATTGTTTCCATATAAGACCCTGTTTAAGATTGTGCAAAGGAGTGTCTGTGTATATTCGTTTGTTTTTAAGTCTAGGGGTAATACTGTTTTTAAATATGATTGTATATAAGTGTGTGTGTGTGTGTGTGTGTGTGTGTGTGTGTGTGTGTGTGTGTGTGTGTGTGTGTGTGTAATGCTGTTTGTGTATACCATTTTGTTTATAAGATTGTGTGTGTGTGTGTGTGTGTGTAATGCTGTTTGTGTATACCATTTTGTTTATAAGATTGTGTGTGTGTGTGTGTGTGTGTGTGTGTGTGTGTGTATACGATTGTCTGTTTATAAGATTGTGTGTGTGTGTGTGTGTGTGTGTGTGTGTGTGTGTGTGTGTGTGTGTGTGTGTGTGTGTGTGTGTGTGTGTGTGTGTGTGTGTGTGTGTGTGTGAGTGCTTATAGTCTTGTCTACTCCTATTCCAACCATTTACTTACAACCAACAATGAGTGAGTGTGTTACATATTTCGCAACACTTTTTCACAAGCGAATTATCCTGTTTATTTCATCTCAATATCCTCTTTTATGTTCCTGATGTAAATTATGTCGACAGTAGTGGCAGTAGCAGTAGCATTCTCTCTCTCTCTCTCTCTCTCTCTCTCTCTCTCTCTCTCTCTCTCTCTCTCTCTCTCCTGTTTGCTGGTACAATATTTACAAATTGATGGAGTACACAGACTTAGCCTCTCTCTCTCTCTCTCTCTCTCTCTCTCTCTCTCTCTCTCTCCTGTTTGCTGGTACAATATTTACAAATTGATGGGGTACACAGACTTAGCCTCTCTCTCTCTCTCTCTCTCTCTCTCTCTCTCTCTCTCTCTCTCTCTCTCTCTCTCTCGTAGGCTGAGAAACTGTATATAAATTAACTTACGAACGTCATCCTGGTTTTTGTACGTAAGACTTATTTGAGAAAAGGCAAGAGAAAGAACACACACACACACACACACACACACACATACAGAGAGAGAGAGAGAGAGAGTTAAGCCTAGCCATAAGGTTAATATGTCACTCCTCACGTCATCACCACTCAACACCATGTATATAGCTACCGAATATTCTACATGACAGCTGGATTTTTTACCATTCACTGCCTTACTAGCTACACCTACAAGCCAGCAATATCTAAAGTGTGTCCCTAACTGTGCCACTCACTCGCGCACAGAAGACAGATAACATATAGGATCATAATGATGTGCCAAATACATCAACTTGTATTTAAGACGTGCTATACTCCTTTCACCTTAACTTGGCCCAGATTTACGTCCTTTTGCAGTTTATTTCACGTAGCTCAACGACAGGAAAGGCAATACAACGGCTCTAAATTCTTTCCACATTGCACTTCTTCGTGACAGGCATCATATTCTAGTGTTCATCTATCGTTGCAACTCAGCCTTCAAGATGGAGAGACGGCAATTTTGGGCCAAGTTAAAGTGACAAGAGTACAGCGAACCTACTTAACACAGAATATGCCATTTTTTTGTCCTCACCTCTGTTGTACTTGTTTCCATCTTTATTTGAGGATCATTTTCCAAAATTCTATTACACATCCATGATATATTTTTCCCTTCATTTCCAAACCTTTTTCGGTCTCTCTCTCTCTCTCTCTCTCTCTCTCGTCTTTGTCTTAGTTCCCATCTTTATTGTGGGATCATTTGAGGTTCCTTTTGCTCTAATACACAACCAGGTTATGTCTTTCTTCCTTCCTCTCCAAACCACCTCTGACTCAATCTAAAGCCACTCTCTTCTACATTACTTTACATCTTACTTTGGAGATTATTTCATGTTCCTTTCTCTCTTCTGATGCACAAAAAGGCCATGTGTTTCTTCCATTCCAAACCACCTCTCATCCCTTTTCTGTCCAACTCTCTAATGCAAGAGTTAACCGTTATTCCCAGTTTTTCATTTATGCAACAGGTCAGCTCTGGAACTGTCTCTCTCTGTCTGCATTTCCTACTTCCTATGATCTCCAGTCTTTCAAACGCAGTGTGTCCAGGCATCTCGAAATGAACGGATCTTGAATTTGGCTCTCTTTTGTATCGTTTTTTTTTTTTTTCTTGGAAGGAACGATTTGCGGGCTCCTGGCCTTTGGTTCCATCTTTCTTGCATAAAAAAAAAAAAAAGGCTTCTCTCTGCTGTGTTAATCCTATACTGAGGCTTGGCTTATATAATCTTTCATCCAGTACCCCATCCAAATTTGCCTTCAAGGATAAACTCTTCTATTTTACTCTTTTTCTTGGTATGGCAAAGTTTTATTATCCTAAACTGCTTCCAACATACTCCATAATTTATTTCGCTTCTACCTCGCCCTTGCTCAAAATTACAGTTCTTCTTTCTAGTCAAACTTCATTCTAGATCAAACCTCATTCTAGTCAGACCTCATTCTCTCTCACACCTCACTGACTCAAACCACTTTTATCAGACCTCATTCTAGCCCAAGCCTCATTCTCTTCACACCTCATTCTAATCGGACTTCATTCTAGGTCAAACCTTATTCTAGTCAGTCCTCGTTCTAGCCTAAACCTCACATAGTCAGACCTCATTCTAGTTCAAACCTCACTCTGACTCAAACCGCCTTTTTTCAGACCTCACTACTACTCAAATCTCATTCTAGTCAGACCTCATTCTAGGCTAAACCTCATCTAGTTAGACCTTATTCTAGCCCAAACCTCATTCTTATCAGACCTCATTCTAGCTCAAACCTCATTCTAACTCAAACTTCATTCAAACTCAAACCTCATTCTAGCCAGACCTCATTCTACCACAAACTTCATTCTAGCAGACCTCATTCTAGCCAGACCTCATTCTACCACAAACTTCATTCTAGCAGACCTCATTCTAGCCAGACCTCATTCTACCTCAAACTTCATTCTAGCAGACCTCATTCTAGCCCAAACCTCATCTAGTCAGACCTCATTCTACCCCAAACCGCATTCTAGTCAGTACCTCATTCTAGCCCACACCTCATTCTAGTCAAAGCTCATTCTAAGCCTCCTCATGTATCCTTTTCATTCTAACTTTGTGTAACACTGACATCCTTCCATCTTGAATGCTGAGATCCAACAAAAGATTAACACTAAAATATGATGCTAGTCACGAAGAAGTGCTATGTAAAGGATGCAGAGTCATAGCACTGTCTTAGATCTTTGTGCTAACTCGAGGCTCTTGTGTGTGTGTGTGTGTGTGTGTGTGTGTGTGTGTGTGTGTGTGTGTGTGTGTGTGTGTGTGTAAGTATGTATGTATGTGTATGTAAGTATGTATGTATGTGTATGTACGTATGTATGTATGTATGTATGTATGTATGTATGTGTGTATGTATGTATGTATGTACGTATATGTGTGTGTGTGTGTGTGTATGTGTGTGTGTGTATGTATGTATGTATGTACGTATGAGTGTGTGTGTGTGTGTGTGTGTATGTACGTATGTATGTATGTACTGTATGTATGTATGTGTGTGTGTATGTATGTGTGTGTGTGTGTGTGTGTGTGTGTGTGTGTGTGTGTGTGTGTGTGTGTGTGTGTGTGTGTGTGTGTGTGTGTGTGTGTGTGTGTGTGTGTGTGTGTGTGTGTGTGTGTGTGTGTGTGTGTGTGTAAAACACACAGAGATAAGGGGCTCACACTGGACACAGGCCAGAACAACACAAGAAACCTCTTTCCTTCTCTTATCATGAGAGAGAGAGAGAGAGAGAGAGAGAGAGAGAGAATAGGAAGGATGAGTATGGTAGACGAGGTAGGGTTGGGTTGGTTTGGGCAGAGAGAGAAGAATAGGAAAAATGAGTATAACAAAAAGAATAGGGATGGCTTGGTTTGGGGGGAGAGAGAGAGAGAGAGAGAGAGATGGCTTGGTTTGGGGGGAGAGAGAGAGAGAGAGAGAGAGAGAGAGAGTCTTATCACTGAGGGAACACGACGTAACATTATCTATTGGTCTTAATTGACACACTGAGTAGTTAGTGTGTGATGGGACGGGGGATGCCTCTCTCTCTCTCTCTCTCTCTCTGCCCTAACCAATCCATCCCTACTCTTTCTATTATTCTTGTTTTTTCCTATTCTTCTCTCTCTATCTGTCTGTCTCTCTCTGCCCAAACCAACCCATCCCTACCTCATCCTCAATACTCTCTCTCTCTCTCTCTCTTATTCCCTGTCTCCATTCTTCTCACAACAGACCAATCGCTTTTTACTACAGGTCACTGCTACAAAATTAGTGGAAAACGCATGCAATTCAGTTAGATACTCTCTCTCTCTCTCTCTCTCTCTCTCTCTATCACCATGTACTTGCTTTGTTGGAGAGGGTTGTGGACATAGGAAATAAACCGCTTTGCAATACGGTTAAATACGAAAAGATAGTGACATTTATCTTATCTTTCTCCCTCCCTCCTTTTCTGCTCTCAATCCCTCCTCCTCCCCCCTTATCATTCACCTTCTCTAACCTCCCTCCCTCCCTTCTCTGCTCCCAATCCCTCCTCCTCCCCCCTTATCATTCACCTTCTCTAACCTCCCTCCCTCCCTTCGCTGCTCCCAATCCCTCCTTCTCCTCTTGTATCAATCACCCCCACTAACCTCCCTCCCTCTCTTTTGCTCCCAGTCCCTCCTCCCCCCTCCTGTATCCTTCTTCTCTTACTATCTATCTATACCTCGACGCCCTAATTCCGCAATGGGTGGCCGCAGACAAAACGCCTCCATGTCGCTCTGTTACCGACCATTTGACTGCCCTCCCCCAACTCACTCCCCCCTGCCTCATATACCTCTCAATTCCATCCCTCCACCTCATCCTCGGTCTCCCCCTCCCTCTCCCCCCCTCCACTTTACCTACATACACCCTCTTAGTCAGTCTTTCATTCTCCATTCTCTCCACATGTCCAAACTATCTCAGTGTATTTCTCCTAATTTTCTCAGTCACATCCACATCCACCCCAAAACGTTCTTTCACTTCTTCATTCGTCAACTTACCACCAAACTTCTCTCACTATAATACCACAGAATAATCCCCTAACACCCTAATCCCTTGGGTGACGGGGGGGGGGGTCCTCTGAATAAATCCCGATGGTATTTTGATCAGATAAAGGCCAACAGAATCAGTAAATCCCTGGGCATCGGAGGCAGTGAACTATAAGGCAAGGTATAACACACAACCAGACACATGGCCGTCTCCTAGATATCACTGCAGCTCCGTAACACCTCTTCCTTAGCGAGTTAGTCTGCAAATCACACCACAGTATAGTTCTGTATGTTACCGATGCAGAGAAAGTCGATGGTGTGCCTCTCTCTGTGTCTGTGTCTGTCTGTCTGTTAGTCTGTCTGTCTCTCTTTCTGTTTGTCCCTGTGTGCCTCTCTGGTTCTGTGTGTTCGTGTTTCTTTCTCTCTCTCTTTCTCTCTCTCTCTCTCTCTCTCTCTCTCTCTCTCTCTCTCTCTCTCCCCACTCCACACCCTACGTGACTGACGTTAAGATATATACCCATTGCCTCCAACATCCTTCACTAACCCAGGCCTAACACCACTGAGAATTCTTTTTGTTAAGTATTTCTTGGAAGTGAAATATCCTGGAGGCATGTTTGAGGGAGGAAGAGATAGATAGATAGATAGATAAATATATCTCGATGGATGGATAGTCAGATAGACAGATAGATAGATAGACAGACAGATGTATGGATGGACAGGTAAATGGAGGTATATGGATGGATGGATGGACAGATAGATGGATAAATAAAAGGCAGACAGATAGATTGATAGACAGATAGATAGACAGATATATAGATAGATAGACAGACAGACACAAACAGACAGACAGATAGACAGATATAGATGGATACAGGTACTGTAGATAGACAGACTGACAGATACAGATAGATAGATAGATAGACAGACAGACAGATAGATGGATAGATAGAAAGATAAATAGATAGACAGATACAGATGGATTAATGGACAGGTAGACAGAGATATATGGATGGATGGATGGATGGACAGGTAGATAGAGATAGATATATGGATGGATGGATGGAAGGATGGATAGACAGCGATAGCTAGACACAGACGGAGAGTGATCAGGCCAGAATTATATCTATTTTTGCATGTATATATATCTATCTATATCTGTTTATAGCTATGTATGTATGTATGTATGCATGTATGTATGTATGTATGTATGTATGCATGTATGTACGTATGTATGTATGTATATCTATATTTATCTATATATATATGTGTGTATATTTTGTATGTATGTATGTATGTATATCTATAGTTATCTATATCTATGTGAGTATATTTTGTGTGTATGTATGTATGTACTGTATGTATGTATGTATCTGTCTATCCACAAACACACACAAAGTATTAGTATTCACCCACTTCACCTAAGCCTTTTCTTTCAAACTGGTATTTTAACACATTCCTATTACAGGCAATTTTTTTCAGTTAAAAGGAAAGGTCTGTCTATCTATCTATTGCCAGACGCCTTAATCCTGTAAGGGGGGCCAAAGACAAATCGCCCCCATGTCGCCCTGTCCCCCGCCATTTCACTGCCCTGCTCCCAGCTCACCCTCCCCCCCTATTATATACCTCTCCAGTCCATCCCTCCATCTCATCCTTGGCCTCCCTTAGCAAAATAAAGCAGTTTTCTAAATCTGTGATTACACTAAGGCGGGTCCAAGATAGAGAAGGACTATATAGATAAGAATGTGTGTTATTGCGAGTCCTAGATATGTTAAGTTAGTTTCTGATAAGGCATACCTCTCTCGCCTATGCCCCCCGCCCTCACCAACACACACACGTCACTGCGATATTTGTATTTAGTGGGGATCATGGTGGTAGGTGGTGGCGACCATCATCCACTCACTTGATGTAGTGCTGCCTACTTCTTCCTTCACCTTTATCATTCCTTTTCTGTGTCTGTCCTCCTCTCTTCCCATTTCTCACAATCATCCACTCACTTGATGTAGTGATGCCTACCTCTTCCTTCACCTTTATCATTCTTTGTGCGTCTGTCCTCCTTTCTTCCTATATCTCTCATCTTTCCTGTCACTTTTTATTACTCTTCTTTTTTTTTCAGTTGGCTTTACATTGAGTGACAAGGCTAACGGTTACCTGTAGGCCAGGAAACTAACTACAACGCTGGGTGGTAACCATATAACCAACCCATGCGTGTTCCCTACGTGTCAACAAGTGGGTTGGCGTGTGGTAGGACTCCATATTATAATTGCAAATCATAATAAATAGATAGATAAATAGATAGATAGAGAGACAGATAGAAGCAGGGAGTCAGATGATGAGAAGGTATTGTGTCTGCAAGAATCGAGCAATGCTAAACATGCTTACACACTCTTAACGCAAGGAATGCTTGAGAGGCACACGACAGCGCCTAGTGACCATACACACACATACACACATACTGTACACACAGGTTGCTAGAACTTTCCATCCACGAGGAACACACGTGACACACCCCTGCTACACCAGAATTTAGGAAAGAGAGCGGCAGACGGAGGTTAGCCACAGAACAGGCAAGAGAGAAGGGGACAAGCGATACTAGAGGCAGGTAATGGGGAGAAGGGCTTAGCAACTCGAGAGACAGAGAGAGAGAGGGAGCGAGACTCTATACTTACGCTCTGTGTGAGAGACTTGTTAATATTTCCAAGACAAATAAAAATAGTCCCATACTATTCTTTACCTCTCCTGTCACTACATGACAAATGGGAAGCTACTCCAAGATATAAAGACCGCTCGTCCATAAGTCGAAAATATATATATATAACTCAACCACAAAGGAACCACACAGTCTTTTATGACACAAAGTCATTTATGACATTTGGTAGCAGCGAACGTATACGAACCTCGTCTACGAATCAACATTGAATTCCTACAAAATATCAAGATTGAAAACAAAAAGAATATCTCTCTCAACCAACAACACAACCAGCTCCTGACAGTATTCTCTCCAACCAGCCCCCTCCGTCTCCCAGATCATCATGCTGATGCAGAGGTGAAGAGATCACACGACGCCTTGCAAGTAGTTTAACAAAATATTGATACGATCTTGCAATAACTACGACGAACCAGCGAATCTACGGACATCGTCTCCGAATTAAAAGCAAATTTCTACAAAAGCAGGCGAGATTCTACAAGATTAGCTTCAGTTCTACAGTGAATCCCGACAAAATACAGCCTACAATGCAAATAGTCTACAAGTCTACAAAACAACTCTATAATCTTCACGTAACTTCAAGCAGCAACAAGAAGAATATAAAACAAAGCAAGTAAAGAAGAGGAGAGACCAACAAGCACACAAAATCCCCCACCACTCACTCCGGCCTACGCCTGACGCAGAGGTCAAGACACGCAGCAAAACACCAGAGCCACATTTATAACGCGACTTACTCAACCTTCTCCACCCAGCTTAAGCATCGCTACTCAGTATTCACCACAGCTATAAGTGTGGGAAGCTGACGTCACCATGTGCTGAGACGACAACACGTCAATCAACCTGCGAAGGACAACGCTATCACCACGTGCAACACCACTCACACCATTTCCTCCACGGTAAAAATTAGTGAGTTACATAGTTACTTCATTTATACAATACACAGTGATAGACAATAAGCTTCTGCACAAACATATAAAACGTGTTGTATAGTTACAGCTTAAATACACATACTTACTTCTATTATCTTCATAATTCAATCATTAAATACTTGCACCAACAATAAATATTCTACACTGTATATATTCATTCATTTATTATAACATTTATTTACTACCAGCGAGTGTTACCATTTATACCTACATATAATACGTGTTTCATATATACAACTATACATTAGTACATCTACAAGTGATAAAGAAAATATACCATCACAGTTACTCAGTGAGCGATTAAAAGAACTGTATTAAACATTTATTAATTAAAGCTACCTAGTGGAAACATATAAATTAAATTACAAGGTAAACCAGAAAAAAAAAAAAAAAAATGGCCAACACAAATGCCGTTAGCAAGAGTGAACATCTTCAACACAATCGTGAAGACAATGATTTCCACACAGTGCTGACACACATATTACCCACGATAGGTACAGGTGAACAACAAATCAGTGTATATAGTTAATACTGTATATAGTGTATATATTTTTTATATAAAATAACAAAATATGGGGCTATATAATATCATTTTATAATCTCTGTGCAATATAAACTAAACTTTAAAAAAGTATCCCAAGGAAATTAGCCAGTAATTATGCAACCATGAACAACATAGAAAAAGCGTACACAAGCAAAGAAAAACAAACTATAGAAAATCAATAAATACAAAAAAAAAATGAAAGAAAAAAAGAAAGAAAGAAAAGTAAGAAAGAAAAAAGAGAAATAGAGTAAGATCACATAACAAACAAATGAAAATAAGTGTAAGTGTTACTACATATGCCAAAATACCACATAAACTACAAACAAAAAAGCAAATTGTTGTCTCCACAAACAAGTGGCATGACACATCATCACTATCATCGACCGCAGCAGGACCGGATTCATATGTTAGAACTGCAATTATTACAATTATGTGACTCCATATTATAATTATGTAACGACAAACGATTGCATTATGTTACACTTGCTACAATTATGTAACTACAAACAATATGTACCCATTTATGTAACAGTTACATTAACAAGATGTAACTTTTAGGTAACTTTAACTACAATTATGTAACTACAAACGATATGTAACAATTATGTAACGACAAACGATTGCATTATGTTACACTTTGCCAATTAACAGTTGCATTAACAAGATGTAACTTTTATGTAACTTTAACTACAATTATAAGGCCAAGACACTTTCGTAACAGTTGCATTAACAAAATGTAACTACAATTATAAGGCCAACACAATTATGCATTAACACAACATTTTGTAACGATTCATAAAATGTTACAATTATGTAGTACCACAATGTTAGTACAATATTATAAGTCATACAATTATAGCACAATTCTGTATTACCAGTATCATCATACAAGTTAGGTGAAATATTAGACATTACTAAAGTGATAACTCTATGTAATGTATAACCTAGCAGTATTACTACTGCACAATTATATGCGTACGTCTGTTGTACATGCACGTCTTACAAAGTGTTATACAACAACCATTGCATTTATTCAAATATGTATACAACTTGTTTAAAATGTAATATTACTGAATAATCACTATTTACTATATTATATGTATAATATAGGAGGAACACACTGAGGTGGTTTGGCCATGTGGAGAGGATGGAGGGCGAAAGACTGACGAAGAGAGTGTATGTGAGTGAGGTGGAGGGGGGAAGAGGGAGGGGGAGGCCGAGGATGAGATGGAGGGATGGGGTGGAGAGGTATATGAGAGAGGGGGGTGTGAGTTGGGAGCAGGGCAGTGAAATGGTGGGGGACAGGGCGACTTGGAGGCGATTTGTTTGTGGCCACCCCAAACGGGATTGAGGCGTCTGGCAATAGATAGATAGATAGACAATATTCATACAATTATGTTACTTTTACAATATTATGTATTTCACTTAATTAGCTTATAAGTTCATTATAATGTGTATATAATATACATTAATATGTTAGAACTATTAACTGTCGATGGTACTCCATTTTCGCGCGGCCGAGCAGTGTGGTAGGACTCCATATTATAATTGCAAATCATAATAAATAGATAGATAAATAGATAGATAGAGAGACAGATAGAAGCAGGGAGTCAGATGATGAAAAGGTATTGTGTCTGCAAGAATCGAGCAATGCTAAACATGCTTACACACTCTTAACGCAAGGAATGCTTGATAGGCACACGACAGCGCCTAGTGACCATACACACACATACACACAGGCTGCTAGAACTTTCCATCCACGAGGAACACACGTGACACACCCCTGCTACACCAGAATTTAGGAAAGAGAGCGGCAGACGGAGGTTAGCCACAGAACAGGCAAGAGAGAAGGGGACAAGCGATACTAGAGGCAGGTCGAAGGGGAGAAGGGCTTAGCAACTCGAGAGACAGAGAGAGGGAGCGAGACTCTATATTTACGCTCTGTGTGAGAGACTTGTTAATATTTCCAAGACAAATAAAAATAGTCCCATACTATTCTTTACCTCTCCTGTCACTACATGGCAAATGGGAAGCTACTCCAAGATATAAAGACCGCTCGTCCATAAGTCGAAAATAAATATATGTAACTCAACCACAAAGGAACCACACAGTCTTTTATGACACAAAGTCATTTATGACAGGCGGAGGGTTAGTGCCCCTCCCCGTTAACCAACTAACTCAAAGACAAACGGCCATCCCTTACAGTATTATGGGGTCTGGCTAGAGATAGATAGATAGACAGATAGACAGACAGATAGTTTCTAACCTCTTTCATACGCTGAACAAAATCCGTCATTATTAGCAAAAATGAAAAAGGTAATCAAAACTCCTACCATCGTCATTATCATCATCATCAGTCATCATCATCGACGTCATCATCATAATCATGACAGTTATTATGATCATTACCACCATTAACATTATTATTATCATTTCCATCTTCATCATCATCATTACAATCATTACCATCATCATCACCATCATTACCACCAACATCATCATCATCATCATCATTACCATCATCATCATCATCATCATCATCATCATCATTACCACCCTTACCATCATCAGTCATCATCATCATCATCATCATCATCATCATTACTACCATCATCATCATCTTCATCATTCCAACCTCAATTTTCAGCCAAAAGATGATGTGGGTTGAGATCTAGGAACGTATTTTCTCAATGTGTGTGTGTGTGTGTGTGTGTGTGATCACCAGTTTCTCTCTCTCTCTCTCTAATAGGTGATAAGCGGCGGCCTTTTGACTCTGGGTGCTGTATGGTAATGTGGAGTGTAGGTGGGCACACACACACACACAGTACATATTGCCTTAGAAGTGTGTGTGTGTGTGTGTGTGTGTGTAATTCACCGGGTCGGTCAGGATCACGTGATGGTTTTGTGATCATCGGCATTGTACCCTCCCGGAAGAGAGCTGAGAGCTCATATAGTCCGATCTAAGGGCAAAGTCTCGACCTTCACACACGCACACACCCATCCTCTTGCTCAAGGAGGACAGTGACCACCCGCTTTGTCAGTGAAACTTTTTCGCATCCCGAGCAAGGCGCGAACCCCCGTCTTAGCAGATGCTAGGAGAGAGCGTTACCACTGCACCAGCGAGCGGTATAGAGAAGAATGGGAATTAGAGTCGAACGTTAGACACGCATAGTAGTCCCACGCCGCTCTGCCTCTCTCTCCATATTGCCTCCTAAAACAAGGCAGCAAGTGGGGAAGACGAAGGAATGAACTCGATGCACCTGTAGTACAGTCCCCGTCCGTTCCATCTCATATATCTTGTGTGTGTGTGTGTGTGTGTGTGTGTGTGTGTGTGTGTGTGTGTGTGTGTGTGTGTGTGTGTGAGAGAGAGAGAGAGAGAGAGAGAGAGAGAGAGAGAGAGAGAAAGAGATACACCTTCCATCAGCTCCAACCCTACCTTACCCCACACTCTTAGAGTTATGGGTTTACGCGGTTACCTAACACCTGTTCCTTAGCGATTTATTTTGCATACTACACCTTACTCTCTCTCTCTCTCACCACGATGACGTCACGGCTCACCTGGCCACCTCGATCGAATTCATATGAAACGAAACAAAACGAAACGAAATGGGAAGACCTTGTAGGGAGAGGCCTAATGGAGAGAGTTTTTATTCCAGTAAATCCAATTAATTTTTTCTAAGCTAATTAACTCTCTCTCTCTCTCTCTCTCTCTCTCTCTCACACACACACACACACACACACACACACACACACACACACACACACACATACTGACTGAACATCTGATATCTTTTTCCTTTACCAAACAAACCGGACCCAAGAAAAAACATCGCTTGGCCAATATTTTCAACCCTATGTTCACAAGGAGCCTCTGTGGTACAGTGGTAAAGTGTGCATTTTCATGCACTGATGAACCAGGGTTCGCGCCCCGCCAGGGTAATAAACTTTGGGAGCGATCTTCAGGCCACGTACTGCATTGGCGGACATCAGGGGTGCTGTGGTTGAACCAGTGTCGCTTACTGTGAAGTATGCTTGCACCCAGTCGGCTTGCGCGGGCCGATTACACTTGGTTCACAGACTACACACACATCCAAAGCCACTACAACACTACAGTTACACTTACAAGCACTTCTCACCCTACATACAATCTCTACTATGGTGGTACGTGGTACCAATCTTAAGTGGCGGTTTGGGTGGGGCACGAACCTCTGTACAGTGTTGCCACGTGTTCCATATCCGCTATGTGAACGGCTCTGATATATGTAATAGGCATCACAATAAGATAAACACATAAGAATATAATGGTAAGGTGTGTATTATAATATATGAAAGAACAGTAAACTGATTATGCGTAAAATATTTATACGGCAATACAAAAACGTGGCATAATTATTTTACAGTGTTGCTTAAAAAAAAGTAGTCACTTTTATTGGCTGTTACCGTATTTCTGGGGTTGGTAATAATGTCACAATTATGATTATAAGATTACGTGCAGGAATATAAGCAAAAATATGCCAGTTTCTTAGTAAAAAAATATATATACATTAAACCTTCGTGAGCGGCAACACACACACACCCAGTCCGACCTGGTCATCTGTGAGGGATAGAGGAATAGGCCTGTTTGGGGACACTTCTTAAAAAAAACGCGCCAAGACTTTAACCTCCTGGGTGGTGTGGAAATAAAATCAAATTTACAATATGTACATTATAACGTAAAAGAAAATAACCAAAATGTATCCTAAAATACCACAGACGAGAGAGAGAGAGAGAGAGAGAGAGAGAGAGAGAGAGAGAGGGGAAGGCAGACCAGGGACAGTGTTGAGTGCAGCTGAGTGAGAGATGGAGGAAGGGAGGGAAGGAAGGAGGGAGAGAGTGATTGAATGAAAACAAATCATGGCGCCACAACAACGAGGTCATCTGGCGCCATATGTAAAACAATATTTTTAAACATAATTAGATATAATAAAACAAACTAAAGAAATGAAAGCACAAGTTTATAAGTCACTCATAAAAGAAACAAAATTCCCAAGGGTGAAGCACATCTCCCTAAGGAAAGAGAGAGAGAGAGAGAGAGAGAGAGAGAGAGAGAGAGAGAGAGAAGGCAGGCAAGGGGCAGTGTTGAGTACATTGTCAAGCTGAGGGAAAGAAGAAGGGAGGGAAGGAAGGAGGGCGAGAATGATTGAATGGAAAGGCGCCGTAACACCGAGGTCATTGGCGTCATATGTAAAACAATAATATAATAAAAAACAAAATAAAGAAATGAAAGCACAAATTTATAAGACGTAAAAGAAACAAAATTCCCTAGGGTGATGCACATCCCCCCAGGAGAGAGAGAGAGAGAGAGAGAGAGAGAGAGAGAGAGAGAGAGAGAGAAAGGCATCATGAGTATGGAATACGTGACAACACTGTACAGAGGTTCGTGCCCCACCCAAACCGCCACTTTAGAATGGTACGACCATAGTGAGACTGATATGACAAATACGTCATGGTGGTGAAGGAAATAACCAGATGAGTTACAAGGATAGCTTTTTTACATAGTCTTGTTACCTCCTGACGATTCTGTTCATCTAATGAAGGACTTCCAAGCTGAAGAGGATAGATATAAGCTTCAGGAACACCGTTACTAACAGGTCCCTCCCAAGATGAGTGAAGTTGTCAGGTATTAATCTGGAGGACGGTGGGTATGAGAGGCCTCACGTAGCATTATATCTGCGGTACACGTGTAATGTTGATGAAATGAACTAGGACAAAATATGTATCATTACTACAAAGTGTGCTGTTGTGGAATGAAGAACTTAAGAGTGGGATCTTTCATTATCACAAGGCTAATGGGTGACACTGGCAAATTTTCGTCTGTTTTCTTCCAGGTATTTCAGAGTACAACATAACCTACGAGAGTGAAGGTTGGAAACCATAACTGAGGCCAAATCTGACCCGTTTCTCCAGGCACAAAATTATGAGTTTAAGTTCTCGAACAATATTTTTCATGAAGAATTGAAGGTGACAACCTGATACATAGATAACTATCTAGATAAATAGGTAGCTGGATAGACAGACAAGATTGATCGGTTGTTTGACTGATTGGTAAAAAGGTAGATAGGTTGATGGAAAGAAAGTTGTTAGAGGGAGTATAAGCGCTATGAGGTGAGGGTAAAGTTGTGTTATACAGGCAGACGGGTGATCATGATGATCCAAAGAAAATATAGAGTCTGGTATACATAATGAAGTGGGGTTGTACACGGTAAGGGAAAAGTCATCGTAACCGAGCCTACCTCCCTCTTCCAGTCTAAACGCATCCACATTTCATGCATTCACAAAGTAAAAGAAAGGGCGGTACAGAGAAATACAGTATCAGACATACTGTAATACCATCATACACCCACCGACTCCCACCTAACCCCCCCTTCCCCCTCCCCAGTCCTTTGTGTAGGGCTGGGGAGATACAACGGGAAACTGAGAAGTACACTGGGACCCAGAAAACATGCAAGAAGCTAAGGATCCTACACAGACACATTCCCCCGAGTGAGCCTCGGTGCTGAAAGTGTAAGTCGTGGATTTGAGTCATCCTGTTGAAGATGAGGAAGGTAGAGGACAGCACTCACGGCAGGAAAGGAGAAAATATACGTGAGGAAAAACTGTTTGTTGCCATGCTCCCCGAATTTGATTTGTCTTAGTGGATTATTTTTGGTCAGAATTACCATTTAGACTAAATATTTATTCACTATAACGTTTAGCTGAATATATTAATTCTAAAGATACATAAAAATAAATCTGTTTGTCATAGGATAATTTTTTCACAAAGCAGAATTGTTCTGTACATTTTTCTTTTGTTTGGGAAAACTACATTTTTGCAAACTACAGTTATCATTAACTGTTAATAAAATCTTAAATACAGTACCAGCCAGTATGGCGGAGATTTATGAGTTGACAATATTGAAGAATTTCACCCGTGGGATAAAACTTTATTTAGTAATTCTTGGCACATTTTTTGCCACAACCGACCATTTATGATTAATATCTCAGTATGAGAGGAAATTATGAATCTACAGAACATAGGTTATGCAAATACAGAAGCACTTTCCGAATGTTCATATAATAATACCATTGTAAAGAATAATCCGGGTCATTTCTCTGGTGAATGTTTCTGTGATGTTGGCGGCAAGCACTGCAACATGTTCTGGTCATTTGTTTACCCCACAGGCCAGGAATGGAATCTTGCTGCTAAAAGCATGGCTTATGGAACAACTGAACTATTCTATTGCAAATGATGCCAGGTGGTTTAATGCCGGTGGGAGTGAGTATAGGATTGCCGGAGTTAATACCGTATCCACTTACCCTCACATAATATTTCAGTCACTGCCGTACGATTATATTCAGTTGTGAATTTGTATACATTAATATCGTCATCATAATACTCATCATGATCGGGAAAAATCCAGTTGTCTGTTCCACATAGCGCCGGATTTGTCAAGAGAGAGTGAATATAGGAGCCTAAGAGTGTTAATTATGTTACCGTGTTGACGTATTGAACTATTTCTTAAATTCGGGTTGTTTACCAAGGAGGTCAGGGCGAGGCACAGCGGTAAAAACAAAAGTGTGTGGATAGATGGCGCTTGAGGGCTTGCCTTTCCAACAAAAATGGATTTCAGTTATTAAACAATATATTCAGAGTTTAGTAAGTTCTTGCTTGCCTGTACGTATGCATTATGTGGTCTTCCTTTGCCTGTTACATAACTACGGCAGCTCGGTTCTTGAGTTACCTGTAAATCGTCATATTAACAGAGCACTGTCACACACGTCAGCCCAGCACCACACACACACACACACACACACACACACACACACACACACACACAGTACCTTCATCACCATTCCTGTCACAATAATATTTCCATAATTTTAACATCATTGTTAGTGCTTCAGCTGGGCCTGTGTAAATCATTACTACCACCACAATATAGTGAACATCGATACTACAGCAGACAAGCTCACCTCTCTCGCTACCACCATAATGAGCATCATTATCACCGCTACAGTCACAGTTGCCACAGTCACTATATTCACTATCAAGACTACCACTATCACTAACATTACCTCAGATGCTAATAATACCACAGCTACTACACTTACCATATCAACCACTACCACAAATACTATAGTCACCATCACTACCATGAATACCACTATCACAACAGTACCTCGGATGCTACTATAAACATCATTACCGCAACTACCACATCCACCATTACCACAAATACTATAGTCACCATCACTACCAAGACTATCACTGTTACTAACATTACCTGATCCAACACCACAACGAATACTATAGTCACCATTACTGCTACAACTATAGCCATTATCATCACTATCAGAGCGAGTACCATCGTCAGTATCACGATAACCACTATCATTATCATTAACACAGCTACCATTACCATTAACACAGCTACCATTATCGCCATCTCTACCTTAATTTCTACTACAACAACTTTCACCATCACTACCAAAGCCAGCACTATCACCGTTTGCTTTCTAATTCCGTGTTATTCTTCTTGGCCTTATTCCCAGTCTGGGTTGGTTGGTATTGTGCACCTCCTCCACTGTCTTCTGTCTGCCGTGTCCTCCATCCACTTGCCAGATTATCTGGCTTGACATGCATCTTTCCATCTGAAGCTTTGTCTCGCTCGGGGCCTCTATCCCCCCATTGACTCCCGTCAGGCCACCTTAACTGGTTGCCTATTGTCCATTCTCAGTAAGTCCCTACCAGAGTAATCTCACCTTCTACATGCAACTGTCCATAGCATATACTTTTTTGTTTAGTTTACTGTTAATGAAATGTTAAATATCTATTACAATAATATCATTGCTGTCCTAGCCACTATTGCCTCTCACTTCCTTCTCAGTGCCCACACTTCCAATTCCATGTTGTCTATAATTGATGTGATTTGTGAGAGGGACAACTGGAGGTGAGTACAGTTTACGGACGACAACAGGACTAAGGATCACCCAAGGGCAGGTAAGTATTTTCTGGTTTCTAGTTAGGTTAGCTTAGATGGGGGGAGGGAATAACACATTTCGGCCATAACACTTAGTCAGTGATAAGAACTCTCAGTTAAGTCTGATAATGTCAGGTAAGATAACCAACTTCAGTAAAGTCACTTCAACAGTCTGAGTTAAGAAGCTTCAGCTGAATTTGGTAATGTTGGGTTTGTTAGGTCAGAGTAGGTTGGGTAGCAGTAGTGGCAACACCGCCTGCACCCGGTGGACTAGGCCTGCCCTGACGTGACCCCTCCTGGCAGGTCAGGTCAGGGCAGGGACACCACTTGAATAAAAACGAGCCACGACGCTACCTCCTGGGTGGTTTGGAAACGCGTCCACACACACATACACACACACACACACACACACACAAGTGGGTCGGAAGAAATAACAACTCCTCTAGTTTCATAAGCACAGGTTTAAAAAACAGTAGTATACCGTCATCACCAGTGTTGCCAGATTATATAAACCATTGTCACCCCTGGCAGATATTCGGCGTGGTTGATCTTAATCATTACTATCACTTCCATTGCCTTCAATATTGCTACTGCACCACTACCATTGCCACCATGATCAGTATCATTATCACAAATACCGTAATCAACATTATCATGGTCACAGTAACCGCTGTCTCTACAGAACTACGAGTATCACTGTCATTACCACGGCTGTCACTATCACCCGAAATACCATCACTGTCACTGCCACAGCAGCCGTAATCATCACCGCTCCCTCATCTGTCACTATCGGCATTCTTACCACAGCTACAGTTACCATCATCACCACACCACAACGTCCAACACCTCATCTCTCATCAATATTGCAGCCACAGCCGTTGCACAGCTCTTTTATCCCTCCTATGAAGGGGGGGAGGGGGGAAAGCCTACCAAGTATCCCTCCATGTCGTGTGAGGCGATTAAATTTTTTTTTTTCCTCCAGTCCTTCTTTTCTTCTTGTCCTCTTCTGCTCCTCTGTCCTTCCTTTCTTGTTTCTTCGGGCCTTTACTTTTCCTCTACTCCTGCAGTGCCATATAACCGTATTATGACTTGGTGCAAGTTCTTCAATGTTTCTTCCTTCCTTCCCTCTACTCCTAGAGTGCCATATAGCCATGTAATGGCTTAGTGCTAATTCTTCACTATTCTCTCCTTCCATCTCTTTTATTCATCCTATACAAGTTCCTCCTTGCATGTGAAAGCCCTTCTGTTCAGATTTCTTACAGTTTAAATGTAGCTGCAAAATACGAAGTCTGTTCGGAAAGTATCAGATCTTAGGCTCTATAAAAAATAGATAGCTTACCTTTTCAGCTAGGACTAATCCCCCTCAAAGTAGGCCCCTTCTGACTTGACACACGTTGCCCAGCATTCTTTCCACTGATTGAAACATTTTTTGAAAGTCGGTTTTCGGTATCTCCTGCAGGTGCTTCGTCGGATGCGTCAAGATCTCCGCTCTCGTCTCAAGTCGGGAACCCCTCAGCGGAGTTTTGAACATGGGGGATAACCAAAATTAGCACGGAGCCATGTCCGGTGAGTAGCGAGCCTGCTGGGCCTGCGGGATGTTGTGCTTGGCCAAAAATTCACGAGTCAGTTGAGAAGGATTGGCAGGGTTGTTGTCATGCTACAGCTTCCAACTTGCAGCTTTCCAAAGTTCTGATCTCTTCCGCCGATATGAGTCATGAAGACGACAGATAACATCGAGGTAGTAATGTTTATTGAGAGTCTGACCTACTCGTAATGCATATTCTTGATGCACAGTACCATGGTAGTCGAAAAAAAAAAATAACATGCGAGTGCATTTCACCTTGCTGCAGACCTGTCATGCTTTTTTTTTTTTTTTTGGACGATGCAACCTTTCATGCTTCCACTGGGATGGCTGTGCTTTGGTTGCTGGGTCGTACACGTACAGCGAAGTCTCATCTGCAGCGATAACAGTCTTCAAGAAGAATGGATCGCCACTTGCACACTCCAACATGTCCTGCAGAACGTTCATCCGAGAGAAGAGATCAATGACGAATGTGACGAAGTACCTACATGAGATACCGAGAACCGACTTTGAAAAATGTTTCAGGCAGCAGAAAGAACGCCGGGCTACGTGAGTCAAGTCAGAAGAGGCGTACTTTTGGGGGGATTAGTGTCCTAGCTCAACAGGTTAGCTATTTAATTTTTTAGAACCTACGGTTGGATACTTTTTTTTTTTTATAACATAATAGACGAAGGAAAAACAAATGAACTAAAAAAAAAAAAATCCATGCACCAGATTACTGGTGTCCTCTGTTCATAAAATATCTGTAACAGCTAGACTTGAACAGCTGTAGGTTGAAGTCTGGAGGGAAACAACTCTGGGGAAGCGAGCTCCAGAGAGATGCAGTTCGGGGAATGAAAGCATTCTGATAGGCAGAAGTTCTGCAGAATGGCTAAGTGACATTCCAGTCATGAGCGCTACCAGATGCCCGTGTAGCACGAGGGAAGGCATGGAGAGGTGGCACAATGGACGCAACTTCGTCTGAACATTTGCTATAAAAATAACGCAAAGGGGACAACATTCCTTCTTCCTTGTAGGGGAGGTAGTTTGTTAGTAATAGCAGAGTTATTAATAATTCTAACGGCTTTGTTCTGAATTTTGTCTAGTTGTTTTAATGCAACCTCTCCACATCCACTCCACAAGGGTGAGCAGTATTCAAGCTGAGAACGCACATGACTCTTATAAATTATAGCTGACTGCTCGTCAGTGAAGAAGTTACGGACTCAGTACAATAATCCAAGTTTCTTTGAGGCGGTTTTAGCAAGTGATCTGACATGAGAGGTAAACTGGGGGCATTATTAAGCGTGACGCCGAGAATTTCAATACTTTTGGAAATGGGAATATTTGTAGCATTGAAGGTAATATACGATTCTGGCAATACCTGTCTGTTAGTAAATTGTATATATTTAGTTTTACTAGCATTAAATGAGACAAGGTTATTTTGTCCCCATTCACAGATCGTGGATAAGTCTTGATTTAAAGAGATGGCTGTACTGAGTTGAGAGTTAAAGATAACAGACTTTGTAAATGGATGTCTGAGTGTGAATGAACTATGAAGTGTTGAGTCATCTGCATATGAATGGATGGGATTGTGGGTGACAGATAAGAGATCATTAATGTGAACGAGGAACAGAATTGGTGCCAGAACTGATCCCTGCAGCACGCCGGCGTTAATTGAGTGGAAATTGGAATATACATCATCTACTTTTACTCTTATTTTTCTGTTGCTGAGATATGAGGAAATCAAAGGAACAAAAGAGTTTAGTCCATAGCAAGGGAGTTTGGACAACAGGGAATGGTGCCACACTCTATCGAAAGCTTTAGAAATATACGTGGCTACAGCTTGAGTTTCACCATGTAAGTCAACTGATTGATGGATGGTATGAGTCAGGAGATTGAGTACGTCAATGGTGGATCTTTCTTGGCGAAAACCATACTGTCTGTCACCAATTAAGTTGTTGGATTCAAGATGTTTAACTATGTGCTTATGAATTACAGTTTCAAAAACCTTACCAAGAGAAGATGTGACAGCTATTGGTCTGTAATCAGAGGGGTCAGAGGAACTTCCTTTCTTTGGAATTGGGTGGATATTAGCTTCTTTCCATGATTTAGGGAATGAAGAAGTACGGATGTATATTCGGAATAATTTAGCAAGAACAGAGGCAAGTTCTGGGGAACACTTTTTCAAAACAATTGGCGGAATTCCGTCTGGGCCTAGAGCTTTGTTGGTAGGTAAATTGTCTAGGATGGATTTCACGTACCTTGTCTGTATTTTAAGTGGAACAATTTCGGGAGAGTTAAGTTCTAGTGCTGGGACGTTCTGGCTGGCTTCCTCTAAGGTAGAATTTCTGGCAAATGTACTGGCAAAGATATCTGCTTTCCCACGCGGGTCATTTGTAATGTTGCCATGTGGAGATTTTAGTGGGGGAATGAATGATGACTTGTTAAAGTTATTATTGAAAGAACTGAGAGTTGACCAGAATATTCTATTGTCATTTGGGTTGTTAAGTAGTTTTGATACTTGGTTTTGAAGAAAGTTTGATTTAGCAAGATTTATTACAGTTTTTGCATGGTTTCTAGCAATTTTAAAATGAGAAAGTGATTCAGATGTTTTTGATTTTAAGTAATAGTTATATGCTGATGACTTTCTGAGGAGACCTCTTATACTCCTACTAATAACCTTTTATCAATGTTTCCTAGCTTAGCTTTGCACCCTTCCTTGACTGAAACCGTGACTGTCATTTAGTCTGGTTTCACGCCTAACTAGTCTAGTGTCTAAGACATTTACGTTGCCTAGCACTGCTCCTCTACAAACACTGCCTCATCTCTCACCATACAGGTCTCATTAACCTAACCAATTTACCTCTCACATAAAACGTTGTTGCATCGTCGTTTTTCCCTAATTTCTACATTAAGCCTACTAGCTGACCCGCAAAATTAACAGCTCACTTTCTTTTACCATGAGGTCTCTTACAAACTGCTTTGAATACGAGGAGCAGGAGAATCGCTGGGCAGGCGCCTTCTTAATCGGGGCTTGGGAACGGCAAACGAAAGTACGTCTTCAACTCAGCAGGTCAAAGGTTAGACTGAGGAGAAAGAGATTGTTAGATAAATAGACAGATAGGTCGGTAGCTAGGCAAGGATAGAGAGAGAGAGAGAGAGAGAGAGAGAGAGAGAGAGAGAGAGAGAGAGAGAGAGAGAGAGAGAGAGAGAGAGAAGAAAAAGAATGTGGTAAATTATGATTTAAAAAGAGGAAACAATCAGAGCCCGCCCACCAACCACTCTAACGGCTAATTATTCTAATTTGTCCTTTGACCCTCACCTTACACAGATTAGCTTCAGAAGGAATTTCTTTCATCTTGCATAACCCTTAACCCTTCCACCAAATGTGGGTTCAATCTGTTTGTCTTGACTGGCTCAGTGACATCGCTTTTTTAGCTTTTCCTGCGACCTTGACCTTTGCTGGTTCATAAAGTCGAATCTACTTTTACTTGTTTTAGCCTGAACCCTTCCAAAAAGCTTAATCGACCTTGAATGAAAACTGTATGAGTAGACTGACCCATTCTTGTGACCTTGAGAAGGATCTATTGTTCTAAAAATACAGTAAATCAACCATTTATTGTTCTAAAAGTATTTTGTTCTTTTTGGGGGGTGATCCTCAACTAAGCCACCAAGTCTGATCCAGACCAGATCGAAACTAGTTATTTTGTTCACACACAGACACATGGATTGAACTTGGACTCTGCCCAGTGAACGAGGCAACTAACTGAATGATCTCAAAATTATGTGTCCTCATTCTTGTCTAGCCCACAACTCTTCCATCAAGTTTGGTTCAGATCGGATAGGAAATGTTCGACATAACCTTGCCTTGTGTTATTAACCTTTTACCAATTGTTCTAAAAAATTTTGGCTTGCTTCTTGGCTGATCCTTGACCCTTCCACTAGATTTGGATAAAATATGTTAAAAGCGTTCTGAGTTATATTGTTAACACACACATATACTGCTCAAAATATATAATCTTGTCCTGTTACCTTGATCTTTGACATTGTTCACAAAACTGAATCACTTCATTCTTGCCTTATCATCTACGGTTTTCCCAAATTTGGTTTAAAATGGATAAAAAATGTGGAAGTTGATTTTGCCAGGTAAGCGTTTGATATAACCCTGTGACCTTGACCGTTGACCTGTTACTCTCAAAAACAGTTTTTTTTTTTTTTTTATGCGAGGAAGAAGGAACCAAAGGCCATGAGCCCGCAGTAACAGTTCCCTCCAAGAGAAAAACAAAATACAATAGAGAGCCAAATTCAAGATCCGATCATTTTGAGATGCCTGGACACACTACGTTTGAAAGACTGGAGATCATAGGCAGCAGGAAATACAGACAGAGGGAGACAGTTCCAGAGCTGACCTGTTGCATAAATGAAAGACTGGGAGTAACGGTTAACTCTTGCATTAGAGAGTTGGACAGAAAAGGGATGAGAGTTTGCTGCCAGACGGGTGCTACGCGCCCGTCTTAGAGGTGGAGGAATGCAAGCAGACTGTTCAGAGGAGCAATGACCATTACAGTAGCGATAGAAAAGAGATAAAGATGCAACAGTGCGGCGAAGAGACAGAGGTTGAAGGGAGTCAGTAAGAGGAGGAGAGTTAATGAGACGAAAAGCCTTTGACTCCACCCTATTGAGAAGAGCTGTATGTGGGGAGCCTCCCCACACATGAGAGTTGTACTCCACACAGGGGCGGATAAAACCCCTGTATAGAGTCAACAATTGTGCAGGGGTTAAGAAAGAGCGGAGTCAGCTTAGCACACCCAATCTCTTGGAAGCAGATTTTACAAGAGATGTAATATGATCTTTCCAAGATAAGTCCCGAGTAAATGAAACCCCAAGCATGTTCAAGGATGATGCAGGATTAAGCTGAATATTATTAAACATTAGTGGGTATACCTGTGGAAGATTTTGTCGGGTTGACATGTGTAAGAACTGAGTCTTAGATGCATGAAAAACAACCATATTATTTTTACCCCAGTCAGAGATACGAGCCAAGTCAGACATTAGGTGTGCCATAGCCTCATCTCTTGTTTGTTGAAGTAACTGTTGAGATGGGCGTTGCGGGAACCGAATGGAAAGGTGAAGGGTGGAGTCATCAGCGTATGAGTGGATAGGGTTAGATGTACAGCTTAGAAGATCATTGATGAATAAAAGGAAGAGAGTTGGTGATAGGACAGAGCCCTGAGGAACACCACTGTTGATAGATCTAGGAGAAGAACGATGGCCGTCTAAACAGCGGCTATAGAACGACCAGAAAGGAAGCTAGCGATGAAGGCACAGATAGAAGGATAGAAACCGTAGGAGGGCAGTTTGGAAATTAAAGATTTATGCCAGACTCGATCGAAAGCCTTTGAGATGTCAAGTGGAGCGTCCCTGACGGAACCCGTACTGACGATCGGAAAGAAGGTTGTGATAGGAAAGATGCCTTAAAATTTTTCTATTGAGAATTGACTCGAAAACTTTTGAAATACAGGACGTTAAAGCAATTGGACGATAGTTGGAGGGTTGGGAGTGGTCACCCTTCTTTTGGGACTGGCTGAATGAGAGCAAACATCCAGCAAGAAGGAAAGGTACAAGTTGACAGACAAAGGCGAAAGAGTTTGCCTAGGCAGGGTGTAAGCACAGAAGCACAGTTCTTGAGAACAACAGGAGGGACCCCATCAGGCCCATATGCCTTGTTAGTACTGAGGCCAGTGATGGCAGAAAATATATCAATTGAAGAAATTTTAATGTCAGCCATGAGGAAGTCAGAGGGGGGAAGTGATGGAGGAACAGCACCGGAATCGTCTAAGGTGGAATTGGAGGAGAAAGTCTGTGCGAAGAGATCTGCTTTATCAGTAGAAGAAATAGCTACAGAACCATCAGAGTAGAAAAGGGGAGGGAAGGATGATGAGGTAAAGTTGTTAGAAAGATTTTTGGCAAGGTGCCAGAAGGAGCGGGAAGAATTCGAGTTGGAGAGTTGAGAGCATTTAGTATGGATGAAATTATTTTTAGTAGAGCGAAGAACAGACTTAGCACGATTCCGGGCAGAAACGTAAAGATGATGTGATTCAGGGGTGGGTTGGCTTCGGTACCTTTTGTAGGCCCTCTCCTTGTTGCGGACAGCATTAGAACAAGCGTGGTTAAACCAAGGCTTTCTTGCGTTAGTCAAAGGATATGAGAAAGGAATGCATGCTTCCATGCCCGAGAGAATAACCTCCGTAATGCGCAAGGCACACTCAGATGGCTCACGGCCATGGAAGAAATAATCATTCCAGGGAAAATCAAAGAAGTACTGCCTGAGGGCCTCCCAGTCCAAGGCTCCAAAATGCCACAGATGACGTTTCCCTGGAGGGTCCACAGGCCGTACCGGAGTGATAGGACAGGTTAAGGTGATAAGGTTGTGATCGGAGGAGCCCAACGGAGAGAAAAGATTAACAGAGTAAGCAGAAGGATTAGTTGTGAGGAAGAGGTCAAGTATGTTGGAGCTCTCTCCAAGGCGGTCAGGGATACGGGTAGGGTGCTGTACAAGCTGCTCTAGGTCATTAAGGATAGAAAAGATGTAGGCTTGTTCACCATGAGGCTTGTTCACAATGAGTTCCTTCCCTCATTGTGTGACCCTCATCCTCTCCACCAAGTATGGCTGATATCGGATAAAAACTGAGCTGTTTTGTTCACACCCACCCACACACACCCACACACCCAAACACACACACACACACACACACACACACACACACACACACACACACAATTAAAAAGAGAAAACAGAAGCCAAAGAAATGAGGAAAAAAGAGGAGGCGAAAGAAAGAGGATGTGTAGCCAAGGAGGCTAAATTTGTGAGGATGAGAGAAGGAAGGAGTTACGGGCGAGCGGCGATATGATTTCACAGGGACAGCAAAATTGTTGTAACCAGGAAGTATGGCCGGGAGGAAATGTGGAGAGAAGCAGGAAGAGGGAAAGAGGGGGAAATTCGGGAGCAAGGAAATTGGAGAGAAGAAAGGGAAGAGGAGGACAAGAAGGAAGAGAAGTAATGGAGGAAAAGAACAAAATTAAATCACCATGATGAAAGGCAAGAGGGAGAAAGACGAAGACAAAATATCTAAGAAAGACAAAAGAAGGAGGAAGGAGGTAAGACAGAAAGTGAGAGAACACAGAGAGAGACAAAGGAAGCTGGGAATGAGGAAATCGGAGAGGGAAAAAATGAATTAGAAGGGATTGGGTGTAACAAGGAATGAACGGAAAGGAGAAAGCTATGGAGAAGGAGAAAGAGAACAAATAATGAGTAGAGGTAAATAAAAGAGAAGGGAGAGAAGAAGAAAAGGATGACAGAGATGTGAAGAAGAAATAGTAATTAAGAGAGTGAGAGAGGAAGGGTGGTCGGAGAAGCTAAAGAATGTCACAATAATATAGTGAGGAAGGACAGCAAACAAAGCCAAAGAGGAGAGAAGGTAGACAGGAATAGGAGAAAGCAGGAAGAGATGCACATTGTGTGAAAGAAGAGTGCAAGAAGAAAAGAGGGTAAGAGACGAGCGAAAAACAAAGAGAGAAAAACAAGAAGCGCATGACAGGAATGAAAGAGGAACAGAAAGAAAGATCAAAGAGCGAAAAATAAAGTACCGGTGTAAGAGAACGTGAACGAGAAGGAAGGGAGACGAAGTGTATGACATTTCCACTGTGAGGGGTTCGGTCCTAAGCTGAGTAAAATGGCTCTGCGGTAGGGGACAAAATACATAATGAAGGGTGCAGCGGGAAAACGTAAGGAATGGAGGGAGAGAACGGCTGTATGAAATGAGATTACGAGGATGAGCTGGTGCGGGGAGAGAGAGAGAGAGAGAGAGAGAGAGAGAGGTTAATAATAAAAAAGCGGAAGAAGCAAAGGGAGGGAAGATTTTAGAAATCACGAAAGGAGGTAAGGGAAGGAGGACGAGGGAGACGGAGCAAGTGAAGCGAAGGAGGAGAGAGGGACGAAGAGATCCCAGAAGAAGTAAAGGAGAGAATTAAGAACGAGAGACGAACCGGCGAATGAAAGGACACACACACACACACACACACACACACACACACACACATATCTATCTATCTATCAATATATCAATAGACAGATAAAAGGAGGAGGTATATAAAGCAAGTAAAGAGAGGAGGATATACAATAGGAGAAAGAGGGAAGAAGGGAGATGAGAGAAGGAAGTGATACGGTAAATGAATTAACAGAGTCTTGTAAAAGGAAGGACAGCCACCAGGCAAGGTAAGGAGAAAATACAGAAAGAAGAAGGACGAAGGAGAAGAAGGAGACGAAACTGATAAAGCAAATGAAATGTGACAGAGAGAACGAAAAAAAAAAAAAAAAAAAAATGGGAGAAATGGAGTTCCCCCGAGCTAAGCCCTGTATTGGACTATATAGTCCCGCTAGCGTTACAGGAGCGAGCTACCACTCCCGGCACGGCAGCCCGGGCGAGGCTCGAACTCGCAATCCCCAGATTACGAGTCCGGCGCGCTACCACTGTGCTACCGCGCCCAGGAGAGAAAAAAAAATATATATATGAAGGGGATAAGAAGAAAAGAGGAAGACTGCATCAGACATGAGATAGCAAAAAGAACAAAAGGAGGAAAGCAAAGCAGGTGAGGCAAAGAGGGAAAGGAGCGAAGGAAAAGGGAAGGAAGGCACGAAGAAAGAAAGATCATATAAAAGACATGAGGAGAGAGAGAGAGAGAGAGAGAGAGAAAGAGGGTGGATAACCAGATTATGTATCAAGGAATGCAGAGAACAGGAAGGAAAAAGATCAGGTGAAGCAAAAGATGATGGAAGAAGGAAGGGATAAATGGAAGGGTATAGGAGAAAAGGAAGAAACATTTGAAGAAATTAATGAAGGAAAGAAAGTGTAAATGAAGAGAACAGAAAAAGAAAGCAGATGAAGGGAGGGAAAGGAGGAGGATGAATGAGCGGCGAATAAAAAAAAAAAAAAGGAAAAATGGGTACCGAATAGGCTAGAGAGAGAGAGAGAGAGAGAGAGAGATAGAGAGATTACCGAATCACCAATTTGCTACATTTGGTGTGACACCTATTTTATACAGGTAGATATCAGCCACAGAAGCCCCGGGTGTAAGTCAGGTGCATCTTTCAGCACATTTTCTGCATTACCAGCACACAAGAAGGTGGCCAACTCCCTCTGCCTTCCTCAGCGTCAAGTATGCCGTACCTGCCTCTACCCTCACCTCCCCCTCGTTGATAGGACACGAGATATACTGTCAGCTTCCACTAATATCACCCACAACTCTATATAATCGCCTCCATACGCACCTCCACCCCCGTATTATAAGTGTCTATCTACCAGCTTTCTCTCTCTCTCTGTCTCTATATCTACAGTATGTATCTATCTATCTATCTATATATATATATATATATATATATATATATATATATATATATATATATATATATATATATATATATATATATATATATACAGGGTGGTGCAAAAGTAGGTTGATATTATTACATTTTATTGTGTTTGTAAAAGTCTTATGTTATGTAAAACTCTTATGTGTCGATGTGTGGCTGGCAGACTCCAGGAATGTGTCAATAATGAGGGCGGACACTTGGAACACTTACGAGACTAAAAGTATGTATTTTGTGTTGGAATAAATGGTAAATGTCAACCTACTTTTGCACCACCCCATGTGTATATCTATCTATCTATGTATCTATCTATCTATTTGTGGTAGTTGGGGGCGCTCACCATCCACTCACTCAATGTAGTGCTGCTCTCGGGTGTCTACCCTGTCCTCTCCTCCATCCTTCTTTCCTTCCATCTTCTTCTATCTTTCTTTCCTTCATTCTTTCCTCTTCCTTCTGCCTACGGGTGACTTTACACTCCCTCTTCTGTCTTTCATTCCTTCATTCTTTCCTCTTTCTTCTGCCTATGGGTGACTCTACACTGAGTGACAAGCCAAATGGTTTCCTGTACACCAGGAAACTATTTACTATGCTGGGTGGTAACCATATAACCAAATTTTGGCGCCTGGTAGTTTAATGGGTAATTATTGTGCTCCAATCGGATTGAGCCGGTGAAGATTTATATCCAAAGGGTGGTTGGGGTTGATTGGTCACGTAATGCCACTCAGGGATGAGTGAGGCTGGTCACTCTCATCTTAAATGTCAGGACCAACTGCATAACCCCGGGCTCCTACGCTCCTCATGGGGCAACGTAGGATTGAATGATGGATGGCTGGATATATATATATATATATATATATATATATATATATATATATATATATATATATATATATATATATATATATATTTTTACGGAACAGAGAGAGATAATGAACACTTCAAGTGAGAATACTAAAATCACTACTGTCCCGCAAAGTTACAGGTTCAAAACAAAAGACTTAGGTAAAATTACAAGTTAAAGTTTAATGCTCAAACTAAAAACTAAACAATCAGGACTCATAAGGATAATGTAATGGCAAAACAGGTTACATATATGGTTAACTGCAATAGCCTCTATTAACACGAATTTAGGAAGAGCAAATTTATCTAAGTCAGCCCTGATAAAATGAGAAAACCGGATAATGCTGAGTTAATGCAAGATATAATATTATTACTGATACAAAATATTACTAATACTGGCTGACAGTATGGAACCAATATGAACCATAAAAACTTTACCAGGCTTACGAATTAACGCCTTATGCTACGCAGTACAAGAAAAATGGTAATAACACTTATACTCAAATTATACAGCAGCTAGATGGCTGGCGACTTCCTGAGCACTCACAAAAATAATAATATACTGTACAGGGGAGGACAGAGATGTGAACAGAATGAGGAGTAGATCTAAGTGGCAACTAATGCAGGGACTGAGCTCATTATATAGGGGCCGGCAGAGCTTGATTCAACTTGTAAGAAGGATGCGCAAATGAAGGCATAGGGGACGAAGAGTTGACAATCCTGCTCTGACCAACAGAAAGAACGACTTACTCTACTATAAGGGGGAGAAGGGGGGAGTGAGGTAGAACACGCAAGCCTGGTCACTATGGAAGCCACGTGGCGAATCGTGAACAAACATGCAGCATACTGTACATTAGGATCATACAAAGGATGATGCAATCATGAACAAAACTTTAATCATAAGTTAGAATTATACAAGGGATGATGAAATCACAGGCCATGTAACACCTCCCCACAAAGAAAAAGAAATTTACAAAGGAAATTTCTTATTACTCTAAAACAATCTGTCTAAAGTCTAGATAAGCAATCTGCAATAACATTTTCTTTCCCCTTGACATGTTGTATGTCTAATGAATACTCCTGAAGAAGTAGACTCCATCTTGTCAATCTCTGATTTTTATCTTTAAACTTACTAAGGAATTTCAGTGGGTTATGATCGGTATAAATGACTATGGGGTCAAAACCAGAACACAAATAAAATGAAAAATGCTGTAAACCCAAAGTCAAGGCCAAAAGCTGTTTCTCAATAGTTGAGTAGTTCTTTTGAGGTGGAGTGAACTTCTTACTGTAATAAGATACAGGGTGTTCAATACCCTGATCATCCTCTTGCAGCAAAACAGCCCCAGCTCCTGTATCACTTGCGTCAACAGCCATCTTAAAAGGCTTAGCAAAATTTGGAGTAGCGAGCACTGGCCGACTTAACAGGATAGCTTTAAGTTTACTGAAAGAGGATTCATAGTTATCGGTCCAGACAAATTTAACTCCCTTTTTCAGTAGGTCTGTAAGTGGTGATACAAGAATAGAAAAGTTAAGAACAAATCTCCTGTAATAACCTACCATTCCCAAAAATCTTTGTAGCTCTTTCCTACTTTTAGGTCTGGGAAGATCACTTATAACCTGAACCTTAGCTCCTGGTGGTGCAACATGTCCATCACCAATTACATACCCAAGGTACTGAACTTTAGCTTGACCAAACTCACACTTTGATAAATTAGCTACAAGATTAGCCTGAACCAAACGCTCAAGAAATTTACCGACATGACATAGGTGATCTTTCCAGTTGTCACTGAAGATTAAGTTACACTATGGCGTTATTATTTATTTTCAGATCCTAACCATTCCATTATATTGGGATCATGGTGATGCAGTGCCTGGAATTTTCTGCAGCTTCTCTCCTTGTAGCTTATCAAACTTTATTCCATGTCACTGGCTGCGCTGCAGCATACTATTACAAGAAAAACAACAATTTGTGTATACAACGATGAATTATTGTGATACAATATATGTGTGGGCACTATAATTAAACCTCTAACTGAAAAGTTATGCCGTGTAACTATCAGGCCTTAAATGCTTCATGAACTTGTTAAGTACTGTAAATGTAACCTTAATCCATTAATGATACTAGCAGACGACTTTTTCACCTGACTAAAAGCCAGTCAAGTAATATTTCAAAACTGGCCTGCAGTTACTAGGACAAAACACCAATAACAAACTGTGTAAGCCCATATCAGACTGCATGACTGCATGATGTATTTCTTTATTCAGACTGACCCTTGATGATTGGTACCACCCAACCTGTCAACACTGGAAAAAAAAAATAAGCTATTATACCAAAACACTATGGACTGACTGTTATCGAGGCCTGAGTCGGTATACCTAGTAGATTCGGCTCACGTAATTACTGCGAGGGGAACTCTTTTACTCTGATCCCTAACAGTGGACCTGCCTTTTTTTTTTTATTATGCAAGAAAGAAGGAACTAAAGGACAGGATCCCGCAAACTGTTCCTTCTAAGGAAAAAAAAAATACAAAAGTGCCAAATTCAAGATCCGTTCGTTTCGAGATGCCTGGACACACTGGAGATTGGAGGTAGGAAATACAGACAGAGGGAGATAGTTCCAGGGTTGACCAGTTGCATAAATGAAGGAATGGGAGTAACGGTTAACTCTTGCATTAGAAAGCTGGACAGAAAAGGGATGAGAGTTTGTTGCTAGACGGGTGCTACGCGCCCGCCGTAGAGGTGGAGGGATGCAATCAGACAGTATAGTCCCACTGATCACTGGGATGCACAAGCTTCACCGCTGCGAGACAGTGTTCCTTTGAAGAAGGTTCGAACAGCAGGATGTGCTGTTATGGAGCCATCCTAGCAGTCGTAAGGGTTAAAATGTATATAACAAAACACTGTGAAATAGTTGTTATTGAGGTACAACTTTAAATAACTGAGTAAAAGTGGTTTTGACAGCAGGATGACTAGGCTAACACCTCACTGTTGTGTTCAGCTGATGCAGCCATCCTAGCAGTCATTAGAGTTAAAATGTAAACATTAAAACACTACGGAATGGTTCTTGCTGAGGTAGAGCTTTAAATAACTGAGTAAAGGTGGTCTGAACCGCAGGATGACTAGGTTAACACCTCACTGCTGTGTTCAGCTGATGAAGCCATGCTACCAGTCGTAAGGGTTAAAACGTAAACATTAAAACACTATGGAATGGTTCTTACTGAGGAAGAACTTTAAGTAACTAAGTAAACGTGGTTCGAACTGCAGGATTACTAGGCCAACCCCTCACTGTTGTGTTCAGCTGATGGAGCCATGCTAGCAGTGGTGTTGGTAATAAAGACAAAATACACAGCAAGTGTTTTCACTGTGATAGAACATCAATCAGCTGACTAAGAGTGGGTCTGACCACTGGGTTAGGGGACAGGGCATCGTTAACCCAGCTATCCAGTCGAGATGGCATCGTCAGCTTGGCTTCGCTGAATAATGTACGGGCCACAAACGCCACACTGAACGTATCCGAAGCCGACGAGCTGCTTTCCCCAGCCAGCACCTCAGGGGCAACACAGGGATACTTTTGGGCCTCACGGGGACCCATGGGTTCGTCCAACAGCGGGCTGGAGGCGGTGGTGGCCAGACCGAAGTCGATGACGGTAACTTTTGGTCCAGCAGCAGTCCGCTGCACACATATGTTGGCACACTTCAGGTCGTTGTGGTAAATATCCAGGGAATTGATCTCGTCAACTATTTTGGCCAACTGTTGAAGAACTGTCTTCAGCGAATGCTGGTTAATTTTCTGGGTGTCAATAGACTGACCGGCGAATATTGTCAATAAAGCTCGGTTTTCAGCACATACTCCTACCAATTGTTGAACACCATTTATATCTTTAATTTTGCTCAAAACCCTTACCTCTGTAGCCATATCTGTTAAACCGCTGTTACTGTAATTCTTAACAACGTAGCTTTTATCTTTTCCGTTCAGAAGACAGCAGGAACCCTGCGCCCCACTCCCCAAGGCCCTAACACTGTATTATGCACAAATGTCACTAAAATTCTTTGCAGTAACGTTCTTCACTTTAAGGGAAGCACAGAGGCTTCGCAAGGACTCCTGGCAAGCGTCCATTTTGACAAAGCAAGCAGCACAAATGCTATACGTGTTAACCAGTCGACGCTAACGCTGAAGTGACACGTAAACTTTTTTATTTTTTTTTTATTTTTTTGCCTATCGACCATTGAGGCCGGAGCCTCTGGTCATTAAGGCAAATATATATGTATGTATATATATTGAGACATATATACATACATATACGAACATATATATATATATATATATATATATATATATATATACATACATACATACACACATCCATGCATATGAACATTCACACTTTCATGCACACGTACATATATATGTAATAATTTTTATTTTATTATTTTTTTGGATTTTTATTTATATTATTTTTTTTGGTAATTTTTTATATTTTTAACCTTATATTACTTATAAACAAAAATGCCTAATATAAAGACCCTAAAACTAATCACCTAACAGACAAATCACTAACCTATACTAAATCCTACAGAAACAAATAGCTAGACCTACACTAATGGTAAAAATACCTCGACTAACAGAACATCATCGACTGCAGATATGTAATGCCTTTCTACATGACATACCTGCACTCATCACCTGGTGACTGTCAGTCGAGGCACAACCTAATATAGGGGACATCAATATATGAAAGGGAACCAGACGAGTCAGGAACATTTCCATATACGTCAGCTGTCGTCCCTAATTAGAATAACTTAAGCAAGATGGTATAATGTATTTACATAATTTGTACAAAAAGTGAAGAACCTCGCCCAGCAGACCACCATCGACTGCAAGTGCCCAATACCTTCCTATATTGCACACTTGCACTCATCAGCTGGTGACTGTCAGGCGAGGAACTTGGCTTAATGTAGGGGACATCTATATTAGAAATTGATCGGTGGGAGGAGGAACTATTTAAAATATGTCAACTGTCAACCCTAATTAATATTACAATATATACATATTTATTGTTCATAAAAACCATAACCACACAGTAAAAAAGTCACATCACTCTGATCAGTCCGGTCTCTCTCAAGAAAGTCATCAATTTATCAGTCATAACAATGTCCCCATCACCCAGGATGGTGGAAAGGGTGAAGGGGACGTCTGCTGCGCCGCAGTAGTTTATAACTGAAGGACGTTCACGAATAAATCGCCGACAGCGCAGGATGATATGACTGATAGATAACACCGCATCACAGATGTCACAGTGCGGTGGGAAGCGTCTTTCCATATAAGGTTTCATATGTGTTAAAACGGTGGCATTGAGACGTAACCGTGCCAACACTTTTTCTGACACGTAAACAACAGATGCCCTCCTTTTATACCCTACGTGATAGCGGGTTATTTTTACCAGTGATCCTTTATTTCACGTAATTATGGATTCTAGTAGTCGTCTACATTTCAAAAATAACAGCGTGTTCATATAATGACTGATATTCTAGCTAACATTTTATTGTCTTAAATGGTTTTAAAAAAAAGTTATTTTATTGTCTATAAGGTTCATAACCCAGTGAAATTAACGCAAGCGAATGTTCGATTAGATTCAATTTTTTTTTTTTAAATACGAGTGCAACTTTACGTGGAGTTTCTCGCAGTCTTACATCCCTTATTAAATATCTTACCCAGCGACTATTATTGTGGGTTTTACAGTACAAATCAATTACATTTCATGATTAATTAATACGGATCCATGTTCACTTACCTACCGGTATGCAAGTTTACATAGTTTACCATAAGGGCGCGGCAACTGCAACTCATAAATTGTCATCTAAAGGTAAGTAATTTGATTTTTGTATGCAACAGTTATTTGTTTAAACTACAAAAAGTGTACGGTATATACACAACTGAGCTCTACAGAGCTCAGTGATATATACATAATTGAGGGTATTTCAGGAAGCCCCCAGTTCGCCTGTTTAAGCAATAAATAAAAAACGGCCATGAGTTGGGGAGATTGTATGTTCTCTCTCTCTCTCTCTCTCTCTCTCTCTCTCTCTCTCTCTCTCTCCTGTACTTCCTGTTGGCAGAGATGGACGAGCAATGGTGTAGGTCTGCCCACGCCATATATCCTTCATCTGTATTGTGGTTTGAAGCACTTGACTAATACTATGCCCTGTGCCAGTGCCACATTACCCAACTGGCACAGTGCCATATGCCTGTTGGGTCCCCACTTCTGACACGGCCTCCAGTTTGTGTAAAATAAATCAATAAAAAGATAAATGATGAAAATTACGGGTGTAATTACAGGACCACAAAAAATCCACTGATGGACTACCCTGGCTACTCAGGTTGAATAGTATCAAAGATCAAATGCCTGGGTTCCTGAACCAAATGTGACGTGATCTTACTGAACACCATCTGGGTTATAACAATAGTGAAGAACTGAGAAGCCCGGAGACACAGGCTTAGAAAAGAGCCTCTTCCGGTACAACATCTATGGTAATCTACGGTAATGTTCAGTGACGTGCAGCACAGTTGGTATCATCACTATGGAACTTATCTTACCAGGAGCAACTTAAAGCAAAACGTCTAGTCCTCTAATGCATTTCAACGGATTCAATTATTCCTGCCAGTGTAAACGCCAAAATCCTGCCTGCCAATCGCCTACCAGGAAGTTGTCACGTACCACTTCAAGAAAACAGACAAATCTCTTCCAAAGGCGAGAGCCTTTGAATATAAGACCTGGTTTAAAACAAAATGTCTGGTCCTGTAATGCATGTAAACATTCAAATATTCACGCCAATATAAACGCGAAAATCTGGCCTGCCAATCGCCTAACTGGAAGTCACACACCACTTCAAGAAAACACAGATAAATCTCTTCCAAAGGCGAGAGGCTTTGAAAATAATACCTGGTTTAAAGGAAAATGCCTGATCCTGCAGAGCATTTATGCCGACTATAATTTTCTGGCCTGAATACACATGAAAGTCTAAGTAGTGCACCTTGCCGTCAAAGAACACGGGAACATCTTTGACACACTCCCGTATATTACACCTTTGATTGAAGAAGGTGAAATGAATATTGAGGGCAGGGTGGACGGCCTCAAATTTCAGCCCGTGTTTCCTAGCCACGGTTGATGGCATAAGAGACACGATTCCTCCGGTATCGAAGAGAATTTCGCCGTAAGATTTCTCACAGATCTTGATTGTTTTCTTAAATAACAAGTTAACAATCTTAGTGGGCTTGACCTCAGGTACCCTGACGGTCAACGCTGGACAAGACTTTGACGTGTTTAGGGTACAACTACATGACCTCAAAAAATCCATGCCCACTATGCCTAAACAATACTTCATATAACTATCCACTTCAATATCCATAACAATACTTACTGGGCCACTCACCGACTCCAGCACTATTTCAACACCTTTAAGATAATCATCCAGATAACCTTTAGCCAAGGCAACGACTCCCTCTAAACCATATTTCCTAAGAAGGATTTTTGGCAGGGTCGTTCTGGGTGCCCCCGTGTCTACTACAAACGGAATGCACACATCTTGTATCTTTACCTCAAGAATTAGCTTTGGGCCTTTCAGCCATTTCAATGGAACCTCGTATGAGGCCATTGCTAGCTCAGTAGGAAAGCAAACACTCAAAAGTCAGCAAGAAATACAAGACTAATGAGAAGTGCAAGAAGCAATGATTTTGCAACACGCTTACCTCGCACAGGGTTGGGCGAGAACTGACCCATCCGTCTGACTCTCACCATCTTATAAGATGTAACGCCGTCTTCTGCAATCAGTTATTTTCAGTATTAATAAAATAAAAGACTCATTGCTCTTACAAACAACAAATACATTTTTATAATAATGTCTAAGCACTCTTATAAGATATTTTAATGGAAAGAAGTTTTATTTATTTTTTTTAAACAAGATCAAACGAATATTTTACTATATACCACCCGGACACCAAGTCGCGGCGGAACATTAATTCAATTCAAATATTCAAATCAATTTTTTCAGCTCAGGAATGATTGATTGATCGATTAAAAGTAGTTTTTAAAGACCGTAGAAGAAACACAGGACACGATAATCTACAGCATTGCTACAACACACCATTCATAGTGTAAGGATTAGGCCAAGTTAGTGTAAAAAGAATATAGTATCACCAACTGACCATTCACAGTGTAGGATGCGTGCATTGAAATAGATTTTTTGTTATTATTCCGCTCCACTGTCTCACAAAAACCATAACACAATTCTTATAAGAAGTTCTAATACTCATAGGACTGCCTATATAGCGCATTAGGGGTTATGCAATAAAAAGAAATCAAAATAACAAAATAAAAATCCAATTAATTTCTGCTTAATTAAACTCCTTTATCTTGACATAGGGTTATGGCAGCAATAATGGCCACTGGTACACCCCTTTTCAAAAGCAGCCTTAACAATTGGACTCCAGGTGGTCTAGTGTGTTAAGGTGCTGTGACCGGGTGTGTGATATTGGTTAATCTCAGAAGGGTTGATGTTTACTGATGATGTCACTCAGGGATGAGTGACTGGTCATTGTCACCTACAGTACTTCTGGACTAAGTAGCTAAGCATGGGACCCCAATGCTCCTGGTGGGGTCAATCAGGATTAAGGTGGCTATATTTCCATACATATGCATCTTCAAGTGCGTCTTCCATCACTCCCAGATGTGACAACTTCCTGCTTCTCATCCTCATACATTTCTTTATTCAGCTGAGCATATTAGTGACAGCTACCTCTGTGAATCTAAAAGAAGGCTAACTGCTATTTTTAAATAACAGGAATGAATATCTGACGAATGAAAAGTGGATTACGATTATGCGTGTGTTGCTTCTGACTGATACTTATGACAGGGATGCTATTTAGGTGTACATGTGAGGCTGCATTGTCCACACTGATCACTATCAACACCAAATGCTGAATCAAACTGAACCTTGAAGGTGATCTGCGCTGTGCACTCTCTGAGGTGGGATTCTAAAACATATTTTTGCTCAAGTCTCTCTCGGTACTCATTTGTTTATGCAGGAAAAATCAAATACACAGGAAGATGCTGTACTCCCATTTCCTAGGTCTTCCTGCAGAAATCAAATATAACCAACCATAATTTTCTTTTAGTAACAAAGATTTGTTTTACTGTCGGAAGGACAGAAGCCACGGGAAGATTCGCCACTCTCCTTTCCTTGTCCTTCCTAACAAACAAATCATGGCTACGACAGGGGATTGATCGTGTGCTGGTGAATCCTGGCCGGGGTGTGGAAAATCCCGGCAAATTTTTGGAGCCATGTCCAAGATAAGCTACAGAAACGGTAGGAGTCACATATCATCCCTTCGGAGAGTAAGAGTACCGGCGCCAGACTAGGCTGCCGCAGTTCAGAGCAGTAAGGGTAAAAGGGCAGGAAACCGACCTCCTCCCCTGGTTCCGTTTTACATGACACAAAAATCGGGTACTTCAGGAATCTGAACCGCAGCATTTAAGCCACAGCCCTTTCCGACCACAGAGCTCTACCAACAGACCACAAAAGTCTTTCAACATGTGTACTCGTAATCACAGACAATCATTTAAGTATAGCTCGAAAAGGCCTAGAAACATTTGAGGGCCTTCCCTTTCTAGAAAAAAATAATGAATAATAATAATGCATGGACAACATATTCCAAATAATGAAAGAGATGTGCAGAATTAAGTGACATGACCAATGAACATTTGCTGACACAACCAACCCTATCAAATAGTACCGCGACTGTTTAGACAAACCCTCATTTTCTAACAGTCATCTGAAACATGTCTAGCTTCTCTACCTCGCTGGTGGTGCTGAAGAGGGACGCCCTCACGTCGTGACACCGATATATATGGATGCCTCCAATACCTGGTTATACAAAAGTCCCTAAACTCCCTCCTTTTCCCATAAAAGAGGGATGTTGGGTTGAAACTTTAGCCTACAATCAACGCGTCCACATTTCAGACGAACCTAAGACGACAACAACCACGGCCTCATTACTGAATATATTTTACAACTTGGCGTATACACTTAACGAATCTAATACTCGTCTCTGTGCCATAAATGACCATCAAAACTAAAGGCACTGTATTCAGTTTCACCCACTCAGCTTTCACAATGCGACAAAACAATAGTCCATACTTACATTCGTAGACCGGATACTGCACAACTACTTACCTGAAACAATGGATAGCATATTAGACTACTTTATTTTATTACTTATGATTTATATGACCGAAAATAATGTACGAATAAAGTAAAACAAAAACAAGCCTGTGTCTTTATATTGCTTCTATATGCTGTTGCGATACTGACCTGACCAATGGCTGCTAAAATATTAATACACTCAGGCGGTTGTGAGTCGCTCCCAAATGAATTTAAAAAAAAAAAAAAAGTATGGTTATAAATAGGTGTAAAAAGCAATCACCAATTTCATCATGGCCAAACCAACTACGCTTGACTCCGTCATCTTGGTAGAAAAAATCTCGTTTATTTTGCAGTTTCACTAAAACCTAATAACATCAAATTATTCACAACTATTTGCTTCACATTGAATGTCTGAAAATGCAGGTCTATTATGTACTCATTCTAGGGTCTACGGCTTTAAATTCAAAGAACTCAGTACTGTAAGTCCAACAGCTAAGCTGCAGAGAAAATAAGCTGACCCAATAGCCTGGTGAGGCAAACCCAAAGCAGGTCTTCTGGCGATATAGTGTCGCACATCGCCAGTCAATCAGTGAAGATAAAAACCTCATCCAGGCGTCAAAGCCCTACCTTCGATGAATAACTACACTGACTGACTTGACAAACTTCAATTTCTCCAAGGCGCCTGTTACTAATGGGCCACAGTGCTCCGACCGCATGTGACCCTTAAATATCAACTGAGATGTGGGTAAAATCTTGAGTTCCATATTGGACCAGATTTTAAGAACTCATCTCTTGCTTAGTGCCATGTGAAAATCATTATTTTTTCCCTTGGTCATTAACAGCAAATGAAAATAAAATTGCTGCTTAGCAACTCGCATAGTCTTATAACAGACGATCAGCACGAGTTTCGTAGTAACAGATCATGCCTTATGGATCGGCTTGAATTTTTAACATGGACGTTAACCGGGACGCAGAAATACCATCGGGTACCAACTGCCTCGATTTCCAGAGAGCGTTTGATAAAGGTCCCCCATCTAAGACTACTGGGAAAACTTAAATCCCGTGACCGCTTCAACAAATTATGTTCATGGATTGGTGACTGGTTAACGAATAACAAGCAGCGTGTAGTGCTAGCTGGCCAATCATCAGAGTGGCTAGGAGTAACTAGCCAAATTCCTCAAGGGTTAGTTCTAGGACCAGTTCTTTTCATTATTTATATCAATGATCTAGAAAATAGACTCGTTTCTAAGCTAGCGAAATTTGTATATGACACGAAAACTGGAGGCAGAGTAATTATGAAAGCAGACTGTGAATCTATACAAAACGACCTGGATACGTTAAGAAGTTGGGGTGAAAAATGAAAGATAAAATTTAATGCAAATAAATGTAAGGTAATGCACTTTGCGACAAAAACATAGCCTAAAATTTGAGTACCGCATGTTCGATAATCGACTGATAGAAGCAAAGGACGAGAAAGATTTAGGAGTTATTATTGTCAAAGGCCACCAGATGTCAGGATTATAGGATTATGTGGCCTTTATCTATTTGTTGTAGAGAGAGAGATGTATTATCTTGTCTGGTTGATTGAAGTGACCCAGGTGGAGAGAGAGAATAAAAACCTAAAACAATGTATAGCAATCAGTAACAAGGCAAACAAACTGCTCGGCTACATCGCAAGGAACTTCGATAATAAAACTCCACACTTTACACGTCATTAATGAGACCACCCCTTGAATACTGTGTGCAGCTTTGGTCCCGAACCATAATATGGACGAAGGCAAATTCGAGAGTGTTGCGCAGAGCCACAAAAATGATCCCATCGATACAAAATTTACCCAACGAACAGCGACTAAGGAAACTACATATGTTTGCTCTAAAAAATGACGACTCAGAGATCTAGTACATGTATGTGAAAACATTTACAGATTCGACGATTTCAGGTATGATCATGTACTTGTTTGACAAACTCAGTGATACTATGACTAGAAATATGGAATGAAACTGAAAGCAAGAAGATGAAACAATAATACAGGGAAAAACTGCCTTTATATTCACTGAGTGGAACAATGGAATAGGCTACTAGCAGCAGTATTTAGTGCAAAAGTTACTGATGCGTTTAAAATCTGGCTAGATGAATATTTCAAATCTTGCTGAGTGTCGTTTATTTCCAGATTAATACGCATGCTGACTACAGTGAGGCGCTGGCTTAACAATGAAAACATTCGATGATTGTGTATGCCCATATTTTTATAGATTTGTAAATTAAAGATTTCATAGTACATAGTTGTTCCTCTTCTACCACTCCTATAAAAATTACCAAGCTTGTTCTTTCTACCAACCATGGTGTTTTTTTCTTTTTCCTGCCAGTTCCACCGGATGATGTGGTGGATGGGGTACTATCTTCCTCTTTTCTATCTTTTTCTATTAAAAGTTGGTTAGATCTTAGTGAAAGTTGCCTCTTTTCCAACAGATAACATCGTCCTGGGCCAAAAGGCCTCCCGTTTTCTATATTTCCTATGTACTCCTGTGAAAACTTAAGTCGCTAGTGTGACGTCAAATGAGCCAGTTTCAAACTCTGAAATGTCTTCAGGAACAATAGATCCCCTGCTGCAACACGGCAAAATATTTTGCATCACTGGGCATTCCTGTTTCACTGTTTACATGCCTTGGCAAAGAAAAAAATGGCTCGTGACGTCATTTGAACAATTTTCTTCTTCATCATCATCATCATCATCATTATAATTACTATTATTATTATTATTATTATTATTATTATTATTTTATTATTATTATTATTACTATTATTATTATTATTATCTGAAATGTTTGGTTGTCGAAACTTCTGTTTGGACAACTCTGGCATATTACGAAAACTCCCTTTAGTAATGATAAGGTATACTGGTTCTGTAAATGAACTTTATTAATGTATACTTGCTGCTGCACCTTTAAGGGTTCAAATACGAGGGAAGATCTGGGACTGTTAAATGGATATTGTCACTCACGGACTTCTGAACACTTCACCCCGGGCCCTTGCATTGCTGATGAGGTAAGGATTAGATTATGACGGACGGATGAAATCAAAGGCTTTTTAGCCCTAACTCAGATACTTTCCTCTTCGCCACAGTGCTGCATCACTGTCCTGAAAATTACCAATAATATGGACGCTCTTCCTCTGAATTATCTGCTTGCTTACATCCAACATTACAGCAGAAACAAAGCGCCAGTCTGCTTACGCACTCTCAGCCGTTCTCTGTCCATCTCTCTTAATTATCGAGTTAACCGGTACTCTCAGTCCTTCATACACACAACTGATAAACACTATCCTCTTCAACTGCTCCTCTCCCTGCCTTCAATATCTGGTAGCCTAAAAGCAATTTGTCCAGGGGTCTGTATATGAGCAGCTCTTAATTTTGGCTGTTTTGTGTGATATTCCTTGGAAGGGAAGATTAATGCAAGTTTGATTTCCTTTGTATTCCCTCATGTATCTCCTCCTACCATTTCTCTTTCCCTCTCACTCTCCCCTTCCCCTCTCCTCCTCCCCATCTCTCATCCTAGCCAGTCTTCCCTTGCCCTCCTTCCTTCGCCTCCTGCTATAATATTGGCCCCATAATGAAATACTGTCCCATACCCCACCCCTACTCTCTTTCCCCCTATCCCCACGCCCTCCCCCGCCTAAACCCCAAATAATTTATCAGGCTTTCCAGTCCTGTACAGTTCGCTCACACCCAATTTTTCACTGCTTTATGGGCGGTATTTTTTTTTTTCTTTGGTGTTCGCTGTTACACCTCTCTCTCTCTCTCTCTCTCTCTCTCTCTCTCTCTCTCTCTCTCTCTCTCTCAGTGTGTGTGTGTGTGTGTGTGTGTGTGTGTGTGTGTGTGTGTGTACAGACTGGTGGAGCAAAACTGACTGGTAGAAAAGCAAATACTTGAACTGGCCTGTAAATACAGTAGACAGATACATACACTGACACACAAATAGACAGATGGACTGACTGACTGACAGATACACATATATATATAAGGCGGTAGACAGGCAAGTACACATAGGCAGGTATCCAGACAGGGGTTTGGAATGCAGGCAAAGAAGACAGGTGAGAAGGTACTGTACCTGGTAAGTAAGTAGGCAGGTAGGTTTATGCTGGTGAAGATAAAATCAAATAAGATAAATACACAAACGGATATGCAAACACTTTTCAACTGTATTGACAGCGATAGACAGATAGATAGACAGACAGAAACATACAGACGGATATACAGATTACAATGAGGTGCAGATAATGCACAAATCAACAAACAAGGCTGCCACTTCATGAAGGAGAAATTCCCATGATTCCATCTGATTTCTCCTACAAATTCTCACAAATGAGATTTTAATTCCCATGAAAAATCCCGAAAATAATTTGCAATAATCTTAATAAAACAAATATGAATTTTTAATACGCCAGTACTGGCCTTTTTGGATTCTTCTTTGTTCGTGAATCTTTGTCAAAAATCTTGTTGTTCGTTTCCGATAATGGTATAAAATCTGCGCATGGCTCTGACTCCGTCCTTAGCTAATACCGAATTTGGTGCACTGCTTCAGCCGAATTTTTTTTTCCCGAGTTTTGCATGTACTACATTCAGTCGACAGAATATTCTCTAACGGATGCATTACAAAAAGGAAGGAGAATCAGCGCTAAAAAGGATATGTTAGGAAAGGGTTGTTCACCACCAGAATTCTTCCTTTACCTGACTTGATATAGAAAAATTTGATCATTCTTCAAGGCTTGAAGCACTTCATTCATTTCCTATATAGGCTGAATGGTGTTTTGACACCATATATGCCACCAGGTCACAGGGAACCACCAGGAGCACGCTAGTTGTCCTGCATGTACCATAACATAGAGGGTAACCAGCAGCCTCAGCAGGAACAGTTGTCACTTCACTTTATGTAATATCACTTATCCCGTTATTTTTGCTGCATTTTTTTTATCTCTGATAGTTACACGCAAATTCCCAAAAATAATGCAAAATCCCACAAAATTTCCCACAAAAAGTAGTTCCCATACTTCCTCACACGTGGATGTTTTAACTACACACACACACACACACACACACACACACACACATATATATATATATATATGCATCTGGGTTTCTCTTTCTCTCTCTCTCTCTCTGGCCATATCCGCCATTTTGTGCCTCAGGTGTGGGTGTGCATATACCTTAAGACCTAATATGACACTCTTATACAAGTTGAGACGAACGGGAGAGTCTCAGGAGAGGAGGGAGGGGTGGGGTAGGTGGGGATTGCAGAGAAACTAATGGGGGTCATTCTGTACGTGGGTGTGCATGGGTGGGGAAGCAAGTGGGTGTGACAGGGAGTGGATGAGGGGTGGATGTGGGTGGATGGGTGGGCAGGTAGGGAGATTCGGGAAGTGGTTGAAGGTGGAGAGGTAAATGGTAAGTAGATAAGTAGACAGTAGGTAGGTGGGCAGGTAGGTAGGTAGGTATGTAAGTAGGTAAGTAGAAAGGTAGGTAGGTGGGCAGGTTGGTAGGTAGGTATGTAAGTAGGTAAGCAGGGTAGGGTAGGATACAGTAGGTAAGTAGGCAGGTATGAAAGTAGGCAAGTAGGGTGGGTAGGTAGGGTTTTGTTTTATGCAAGGAAGAAGGAACCAAAGGCCAGAAGGCCGCAAACAGTTCCTTCCAAGAAAAAAAATATACAAAAGAAAACAATACAGATGTAGATAGGTAGGTAGGTAGGTAAGTGGGTACTTGAACATGAAGATGGATCGAAAGAGTGAGTGAGAAGATGGACAGGTGGGTAGGATGAAGCGTGGTTAGGTAATTACGAAGGTATGTAGTGTGTATGAAGGTGGAATACATGAATTAGTGTGCATGAATGGTGGGAGGTGGGAGTCACTCTGTACGTGGGTGTAAGCGGGGAAGGAGGGGTTGAAGGGTGTGTTAGTAGGTGTGAGGGGGACTGAATGGATGAGTGGGTGGGAGTGGGTGGGTGGGTAGTAGTGAGTTGTGGTTAGGAGGACAGCTGGAGGTAGTGGGCAGGTAGGTGTGATGTGGGGGACGGGGGAGGCGTGTAAATGTATTGATCGGCTGACACGGGCCGGCAGGTCTGTCAGACACGCTCAAGCCGTGTTTTACAAATCCTGAAGGGCAACTGATTCACAGAGCTGAGGTATATCACATCCTGTCACTGGAGGAGTAACCCGCCCCCACCCAGTGCTGTAGGTGGTGGGCGTGAAATGGATTGGTGGATGGGTGGTGGAAGTGGAGATGTCTGAGCGTGGAGTGGTGGATGGGCTTGAGAGTGTGAATGGGTGTGGGTAGGTAGGTGGGTGTGGGGTGGATGAATGAATGAATGGGGACGTGTGGGCAGGTGTTTAGGTGAGTAGCTGGGGGTAAGGCGTGACTGAATGATGGGGGACGATATGTGGTAGGTTGAGTGGTGGTGAGGTAGAAAGGGGGGTGGGTCGGTGGGTGAGATACAGATGGATAAAATAAGAGCCGATGCGAAGGAATGGAGCACAATGAATGTGGATGAATGAAGTACGGGAAGGTGACCATGGATGTGAGTGGGAGAAGAATGAGTATAGTGAATATGAGTATGGGTGTATAAGATGTGGATGAGTGAGGATAGAGTCTAGTGGCTGAGGCGAGTGTGAAGGAGTTTATTTGGATGAAAGTGTGGGTGGGTACGTTGTGGATGGGTGAGAAAAGTGTATAGTGGATGTGAGGGAGGTTAAGTGGATAAAGTATACAGTGGTGACCAAAGTGTGGATGAATAAGGGTGAGGTTTAGTGGATGTGGCTGCATGTGGATTAGAGTGGGTGGATGATGTACGGATGAGTGAATAAAATGTGTTTCGATGGTAAAGTATAAGTCAGCTTAGAAGAGGTAGGTAGATGAGTGTGGAGAGGGTATGGTGGATGTGGGTGGGTGTGGAAAAGGGTGTGTGGATGAGATATGGATGAATTAGATAAGGATAAGTGAGGATAAGGGTATGTGGATGAATGGATGAGTGAGAATGGGGGTATGTGGATGAGATATGGATGAGGTTCGCGTTAATAAGTGTGGTAGTTGTAGTGGTGGTGGACGTTAAAGTAATGGTTTTTTACTCATAAAACACTACAGCCTCCACAAGCCTAGCAAGTCCCCCTAGTAATTGCTAGAGCGGGGAGGGGGAGAGGAGAGGGAGAATGGAGGGGGGAAAATGGTTAGGTGAGGGTGTGATGGGGGAAGAGTTTGGGGAGGAGAGGTTTAGGAGAGAGGGATTTGGGAGAGGGACACAGAGAGGGAGAGGAGGGGGTCTGGGGAGGTGAGTTACGGGAAGAGGGTGTTAGGGGTGAGGCTGGGGAGGGTGAGGGAGTGTGTGTGTGTTAATTACTGTACATCCCCTCGATTGTAAGTGTCCATTTCTCGTAAGCTTTAGAGATTTCGCAGCGCCTCTTCCTCACCGAATTATTTTACACATTGCAACTTAACCCCCTTACTACCAAGACGTATTAGTTTATTCTTGCCACCTCCAGACAGTTATTTTCAATTCGAAAGAGACTTAGGACAATGAGGGTGTTAATGAATACAGTACAGAACCACACTAGTTGGAATAGCTGAATCAAGTCGTCTGATGGCACCTAGAATATATTTAAATTATGTCCTCTGACTCAAGGCGTCATTATCTCCCAGTATGGCATGAATACAAACGTGGCTGACATTATAATAATATTTTAGTTCTTTCACCTGAACTTGCTTCAATTTTCTTTTTTTAGCTTATGTCTTGCAGCCAAGTGGCAGAAAAAGAATGCTACTGCCCTACATATTTCCATGGCATTTTTCGTAACTTGCGCCCTGTGTTATTTTCTTGTTGAAACTCAGTATTCAAGAGAGAAAGACTGCAATTTCAGGATAAGTTAAAGTAAAAAATAGTATAATAACATACAGTACAATGGAATGTTACGGTGCAATATGTAGAAAATATCGCAAAAGAAATGGCACAACAGTGTCCCATGGCAGCAAGGATACGACTCATAGGGTGTAACATGAAACGCCACATGATACAAAACTTAACTATGAACTCTAACGTACCATAAACAAATAACCAGAATTTTGCCAGACCACAGTCATGACATGGCTATTCATCCTTTAAAGGAAACTGACCCAGTTCCACATAGGTATTTTATTCCAGCTAATGTCCAAATAACATTAATCACCTGTGGGAAACACTCGTCCACATTATTATAGTCATACCTGGGTGTTTTATTCAGATGCACGTTGGACGCCTTTATTCAGCTATGGTGGACCCTTACCAACCCAAGACTTAATGAAAACTAAACAGAGTTTTTCATTTTCTGGTTTGTTCATAAACAACAAGAATGTAGCTACTACGGAAAAGTTCTTCATCGGACATATTAAAGTTGACACCTAAAGCAACACGTGTTAGTTCCATCCCTCTGCACACCACCATATTGCCAATTACTCGATGTGCAAAAATAATTCACCCAAATACTGCCAACATAAACTGTAAGAGATAGTCTTCATTATATTATGTGGTCCATTCTGAAAGACAGACAGACAGACAGACACATATGCAGTACATGTCCCATATATTCAGCGCACCCTGGTAAAATTACGTTCCCGTGGGCCTGCAACAACAGTAATAACCCTACATGTAAAAGGGGGGGGGAATGTATTAGTGACAGGCAGACAGACAGACAGACTGAGAGCGTCCCTCTACTGCTACATGCACCACCTAAAATGCCTGCTGGAGCTCAAATGCAGCACCTGATGAGCACAGACCGCTTCATTCTTTTCCTCAGTGTTCACCTGCTCTCAAACATCGCACACATCACCCCCACAGATATCACTGACACCCTCAAAATTTCAGTTCCGTGACGTATAAAATAGAGACTGAACCGTAAATAGTGGGACTTTGATGAATGGTCGTGGAGAGAAAGGACGTGTGCTGATCTCTCCTCCAGATTCTAGGGCTGCCCCACCGGCAATAGTTTTTTTGCGCTTTTCCCAATAAAGTTAGGTTAGCTAGCAGTCATATTCCTCCCTACCCTTATTAGAGATATAGTAGGTGTCTATATCTGTTTCCTGAGATTGCCTTTGCTTACTCACCTCTGGAGTGTACCCCCCACTGATCGCTCTGGGGTGTGAGTTACACACGGGCGCGTCCTCCCGAGAGTGGTTTGAGAGGGTAATTTCAGATTAGGTGTGTGATCCCCGGGCAATTTCTCCCTTGGTCGTTTTTCTCTCTCTTCCCACTTCCCCCGTGAGGGGGAAGTGGTAACTATGGCGGACGCCACACCTGCCTCCCCCCCCTTCAGGGGGGGAGGTGGTCCTGACGAAAGTAGGAACGACCGGACTGACCACCCCCAGACTGACGGACGCCAGACTCGAGCCCCACTTGATATCCCGGTAGCAAATGCGACCTACGTCACCATCCATGCGCTAGGTTCCACTCCCCTGTCCAGTCTCAATCCCTTCCTTATCAAGAAGGTGATTGACCACTGTGCGGAGAAGTCGAACAAGTTAAAAAACTTGCTAATGGAGATCTCCTGGTCAAAACCGTAAACTCGGCACAAGTAAAGGATTTGTTGAAACTGCGCAAATTTCATTGTTATGATGTCGAAGCCAAAATCCCAGTCTCCATGAATTCTTGCAAGGGTGTTGTCACTTGCAGGGATCTCATGGTGATGAGCGAGGACGAGATCGTAAGTGAATTGGCGCAGCAAGATGTCATAGAGGCTAAATTCATAACTCGCTACTCGGAAGGCATAAGGACGAAGACAGCAACTATCATCTTGACGTTTGCCAAATCTTCTCTTCCTAATGAAATAAAAGTTGGTTACGAAATTATTCACGTTCGGCCGTACATCCCTAACCCTTTGCGTTGCCTGAAATGCCAGCTGTATGGGCATGGTACAAAGACTTGTCGGGCTTCCCAGCCAGTGTGCGGCAAGTGTGCAAGCCAGGGTCATGATGCGGAAAGTTGCACATCAGAGACAGTACGTTGCTTTCACTGCAAGGGTACTCACTCCACTTCCTCTAGGGATTGTCCCAAGTGGAAGGAGGAGAAGGAAGTCTGCGCAGTGAAGGCAACTGAGGGTATTTCCTACTACGAAGCTAGGAAAAAGGTGAAGGAGTTGCATGCAACTCCCACGCCGAATAGGTCCTATGCTTCGGCGGTAATATCCCGTCCTGTGATGTGCTCTGTCGAGACGCAGACTGACCCTGTCTTTCTCCCTCCTGCCGCTCACAGTACATCTCCATCTCGACCTCCTGTCCGTTCCAACTCTCTCACTGACATCCCTAAAGCTTCAACTTACTCTCAGGCTGCTGCTGCCTCTTCATCAGTACGGCCTAAAACGAAGCCTGACAAGCCTACTAAGAATAACATGACCACCCTCACGAAACAGTCACGTCCTCATGTCCTTCCGGTTCCTACTCCAGCGAGGGAGAGAAAGGTTAGCTCTTCCTCGGGGAGGCTGGGAACCTAGTTCTTGATGATAATATGGAGGTTTCCATTAACAAGCACCGGGATAGGTCCCCCGGTAGTCGCTCGCCTGCCGGCGGGCGACCCAAAAAGACAAAGCACACTGGCCCCCAACGAAAATCTTAAACCGCCGCATTCACTATACTACAGTGGAATTGTAGAGGTATTGGGAATAAGTTACACAATATAGCAATCTTGCTTTCTATACACAGGCCAGACGTTGTTTGTTTACAGGAGACGCGCCTGGAGGATCGTCCTGATCCTCCACAGTTCAAACACTACTACTCGTATAGAAGATATGAAGGTCACGGAGTTGCCATTTACACACACAAATCACACCCACAAACGGAAGTGATTCTAAATTCTACTCTGGAAGCGGTCGCGTGCAGAGTAAAATTTAATAACACGTATCTGTCTATTTGCTCTCTGTACTGTCCTCCACATGGCCCCATTGATAGTGATGCTTTAAATTCACTAGTGGAACACCTGCCTGGAAATAAGTTAGTGTTGGGCGATTTTAACGCCCATCACTATCAATGGGGTAGCTTGAGGATTGATGGTCGTGGGGAGCAAGTAGCCGACCTAATACTACAGTCCAGCCTCTGTCTTCTGAACGATGGTAGAGCGACTCGTGTTGATGATCGTACTGGTAACTTTTCGGCCATTGACTTATCTTTGGCCTCCCCTGGTATACATCAAGATCTCTCATGGGACCCTTACGACGACTCCTTGGGAAGTGATCATTTACCCATCTGTCTTTCTTATACACGCGACATCATTTCAGACCCTCCACCTCCAAAATTTAACTATAAGAAAGCAGATTGGGGATCCTTCTCAAGGATCGCCAATTTAGATATATCTGGGGAGACCATAGATGTTAAGGTCGAAAATATAACCCAATCCATATTACACGCAGCTGAGGCTGCTATTCCCAAGACTTCTACAGTTCATGCGAAGCATAGAGCACATTGGTGGACGCCGGATTGCCGACAGGCATTAAGAAAACGCAATAGGAGATACAGGATTTTTGATAGTCAGCCCACTGAGAAAAATTTTATTGCATACAAACAAGCACGGGCTGAGGCAAGGAGAATAATAAGAAGGGCCAAACGTGACTCCTGGCAGTCCTTTGTGTCCACGGTGACTCGTACAACACCATTACGTAAAGTCTGGTCCACTATAAGAATATTAAATAATAAAGGCCCATATTTCCCCATTACCACCTTGCAAGTAAATAATAACATATATGACGAGCCCGTGGACGTTGCTAACATCCTCGCCAGGAGTTTTTCTCATGTAAGTAGCTCAGCCAATTATGACCCGCGTTTCCAACATCATAAACGCACGGCTGAGCTACAGATATTAGACTTTGCCACAGAAGACGTAAACTCCCCGTACAACCAAGAGTTTACGCTAGATGAACTACTCCTTGCCCTTAAATCCTGTAAAGACACCAGCCCTGGACCAGACACCATCACGTACGGTATGATCCAGCATCTTAATCAGGACAACCTGATTAAGATGTTAGCATTGTACAATGAGATTTGGGCGTCTCGAACGTTCCCAAACTCATGGCACTTTGCGCACGTCATACCGATACCCAAAGAGGCTGGTCGTCTTATGAATCCCACTTCATTTCGTCCTATTGTGTTGACTTCTTGTCTATGTAAGGTCATGGAACGTATAGTTAACAATAGGCTTCTTTTTGTTTTAGAGTCGAAGAATTTGTTAAATGATCAACAATGTGGCTTCCGTAAATACAGAAGTTCACTAGATCATTTAATGAATTTGGAGCATTGTATTGCAGAGGCATTTGCCAATAAAGAATTCATGATAGGGGTGTTCTTGGACATCCATAAAGCCTATGACATGACCTGGCGACACGGTATACTAATGAAGCTCTATGCTTATGGTTTAAGAGGAAATTTGCCTGTTTTTATTTCAAATTTCTTAAGGGACAGAACTTTCTCTGTCAAATTGCCCCGTAACGTAACATCGGATATATTTATCCAGGAAAACGGGGTGCCACAGGGAAGTGTGCTTAGTCCTACTTTATTTAGTATTATGATCAATGATATTCTGTCATCAGCTCCCATCCCGAGGAATCTTAAATACTCACTCTACGCTGACGATTGTGCAATATGGCACTCTTCCCGTAATGCACAATTTTCGGCTGGGCGGATTCAAGCAGCCCTTGACTCCGTCCACCAATGGGCCTTGCAGTGGGGATTTAAGTTTTCCGTACTTAAGTGTGCCGCTATAGTTTTCACTAATCGTAACGTACCTAATTTGTGCTTAACTTTGGATAATCAGGCGGTACCTTTTCAAAATTCTGTAAAATTTTTAGGAATACATTTTGATCGTAGAATGAATTTTAAACTTCACGTTAATACTTTGCTTGCTCGTTGTGATAAACCGTTAAATGTCCTCAAGTACCTAGCGGGTACTACCTGGGGTGCCGACAGAAAATCTTTATTAATGGTGTATAAGTCCCTTATTCGATTGAAGCTAGACTATGGCGCACAGGTGTATGGCTCGGCATCCGATGCCACGCTGAAAGGATTGGATGTGTTACAGAATAAATGTTTGCGAATGTGTCTTGGAGCTGTCCGGTGTACCCGTGTAGCTCGTATGGAAGTGGAGGCGAATGTGCCTCCCCTCCGTATTCGCCGTGACCACCTGGCCTTGTCCTATGGTGTAAGGACATTAAGAAAAAGTAATATCGGCAATGTGGCCTGTACCCCCCTGCATCAATACCACCACCTTCTGCGGGGGGTGCGTCGGCCACTTGCCGCTCGCCTCCACTTACTGACTCAGGAGCTTGATGTGGACCCCAGTGACTGTGACAAGTTGGTGCTTAAAAATATAGCGCCTTGGGAGCCACCCGGCTTTACAGTCGATGTTACATGGCTCCCAGCACCAAAGGCCAAGGCGCCGGAGGCGGAGGTCCACCACTTGTTTCGTAAGATCATTGTTTGTCACTTGGGGTCCCATCAATTGTACACCGACGGCTCCAAGTCGAGTGAATGTGTGGGTGCAAGTGTGTGGTCGACTGAATGTGCCCTCAGGTATCGGTTGCCGACTCATACATCTGTGTTTACTTCAGAACTTTTTGCTATTGACAAAGCCATAGACTATTCTCTCAATTCTAGACATGACTCATTTGTCATATTTTCAGATTCAAAATCAGCCCTTCAGGCAATTGCATCTTGCACTACGGACTCTCATGAGATCCAGGGCCGCATCGTTAATAAGTTGCATTCATGCAACAAGTCATTCACGCTGATCTGGGTGCCTGGTCATTGTCGTATCTACGGCAATGAGCAGGCTGACTTACTTGCAAAGTCGGCTGTAGAGCTCGAGGAGACTTGGGACGTTCCTCGTGATCTACGGTCGAGTCTATCTCTCGGAAAGAAATCAATAAATCTTCTGTGGCAAGGTCAGTGGACCAGACTAAATATTCCAACTTGTAAGCCGTACCTGGGCGACTGGGACACTGCCAACCGTCCCAGTCGCCTAGAAGAAAAAGTGTTGGCACGGCTACGGCTGAATGCCACCGTTTTAACCCACATAAAACCTTATATGGAAAGACGCTTCCCACCGCACTGTGACATCTGTAATGCGGTGTTATCTATCAGTCATATCATCCTGCGCTGTCGGCGATTTATTCGTGAACGCGCTTCACTTATGAATTACTGCGGCGCAGTTGACGTCCCCTTCACCCTTTCCACCATCCTGGGTGATGGGGACATTGTTATGACTGATAAATTGATGACTTTCTTGAGAGAGACCGGACTGATCAGAGTGATGTGACTTTTTTACTGTGTGGTTATGGTTTTTATGAACAGTAAATATGTATATATTGTAATATTAATTAGGGTTGACAGTTGACATATTTTAAATAGTTCCTCCTCCCACCGATCTATTTCTAATATAGATGTCCCCTACATTAAGCCAAATTCCTTGCCTGACAGTCACCAGCTGATGAGTGCAAGTGTGCAATATAGGAAGGTATTGGGCACTTGCAGTCGATGGTAGTCTGCTGGGCGAGGTTCTTCAATTTTTGTATAAATTATGTAAATACATTATATTATCTTGCTTAAGTTATTCTAATTAGGGACGACAGCTGACGTATATGGAAATGTTCCTGACTCGTCTGGTTCCCTTTCATATATTGATGTCCTCTATATTAGGTTGTGCCTCGACTGACAGTCATCAGGTGATGAGTGCAGGTATGTAATGTAGAAAAGCATTACATATCTGCAGTCGATGGTGTTCTCTTGGTCGAGGCTTTTTGAACATTAGTGTAGGTCTAGTTATTTGTCTCTTAGGATTTAGTATAGGTTAGCGATTTGTCTGTTAGGTGGTTAGTTTTAGGGTCTTTAGATTAGGTATTTTGTTTATAAGTAATATAAGGTTAAAAATATAAAAAATAAATAAAAATAATAAAAATAAAACTACAAAAAAATAATAAAATAAAAATTATTATATATATATATATGTACGTGTGCATGAAAGTGTGTATGTTCATATGCATGGATGTGTGTATGTATGTATGTATGTATATATATATATGTTTGTATATATATGTATATATGTGTCAATATATATACATATATATATATATTTGCCTTAATGACCAGAGGCTTCGGCCTCAATGGTCGATAGGCAAAAAAAAAAAAAAAAAAAAAAAAAAAGTAAATAGCGTCTCACGAGAGACGCACTTGACTGTATCGTATATGCTGTGAGGACGACTCGGTTTGCTGGTGTGAACGTTGATATGGTAGTGGGAGTAGGAAATGAATAAATAAAATGCAAGAAAGACAGTGATACTGTTGAATGAGGCGTTCCCTCAACACACGAGAAATAGCCTAGATGAATGGAAGAGCGTTATTATTATTAACATTAAGTTTCGCCATACTGTGTAAATGGCGAAGCTTCTTGTTCTCGTTAATATTTTTTTCCTTCGATCTTGATAATGTTACACATGAAGGTACTCTAGGGTAACTGAAGTCGTTATGTCAAATATAGATGCTCTTCACTCATTTTTGAAGGTGATAATACTCAATTTTATTATAAAAACCGCATATTTGAAATTGAAATATCTCAGAAACTTACTGAGATTCAGCTATTTGGTCGAAAATCCTATGATAAAAATGTTTGCTGAATAATTCTGGCTCATTATTTTGCCATTTAGCCTAGTGGAAAGTACTGAATTTAAATTTGCTCAATTATTTCTTTGCAACACATTTTAGAGAAAACCTCAAAAGCTTTAAAGCTGTAACTTTCCAGATATATAGCTGTGGTACAGGTCCGGACAGATGAAACGGCTACACCCCATCCACCAGCGACTTGGTTTGGGTCTCATTGGTTCTGGTAACAGTTGCAGGTGGAGGGAGGGGGGATGTGGGAGGGTGAAAAGGGGAGAAATGTGGGCGGAGTTCTATAGGGGGTAGTGTGGGAGGGTGAAGAAGCACCACAGTCTGGCTGGTGGGAGGGGGAGACGAATGGTTGGGTAGCGGAGACGAGAGTCTGCTGGAGGGTAAGACAGGTGAGTGTGATTAGATGAAAAGAAATTACAAAAAATGAATTATTATAATATCTGCTGCATATATTGCATTTTATCTACTAAATAAAAACACTGTCTATTATTCACCACCGTATTTGGGTATCCTACTCATTATTATTATCCTTTGGATATTAGGAAATAAATAAAGATATTGGACGGTCTTTCGGACCCGAACCAATTTTTTCATAGCTTTTTTCTTCAGCTATTTCCGTATTCCTATTATCCCTCGTGCTTGAATTCCCCCTTTTTATCACTTTCTCCTACGCCCTACATTTTTTTTTTAGGCATAAGGCTGTTTAACTTTCTCTTTAAATAACCATATTTGTCAACAAATATTCCTTTCATTAATCTGTTTAATTACCTGTTTTCTTTCAATATGCATTTGTCTAATAATGGGTGTTACACCTTAATTGGCGCCGCTATTTGACGTTTTGAATAAATTTGGTCTAAATTTACGCATATATTGCAGTCTCTCTCAAGTAGGCTGGCAACCTCACACATCCTCCCCCTGCTTTCTCCTTCTCTCGCTACCCGTTCCCTCCTTTCCTTTTGTAGTACTGTTTATCTATTCTTTCTCATATTTTTAACCTCATTCCTTCTTACAAACTTTTAGTGCCATAGGAATTTCTCCCTTATCACCTACAGTCCTACTACATGAAAGTGGAAAAAACTGCCATCGGGAAAAGAATAACTGGAAATTTATGGCGAAGGTTACGATATTAGTTATTTAGAATGAAAATGTTGGCAGATACGCATTCTTGACGTGATTATCACAGCCACAGCATTTCGCCTTCATCAAACAGAAGGACTATAGGTTTCATGCATTACCTCCTTACGTCCAGCATTACTGTGCAGAACGCCATTTATAACACATTAAGGACCACAAGGACAGTACTGGTAGTCATCGTGATTTTACTGAATCTCTCCATAGGCTATTGAAAACAGTGCTTTATGCTCAACTTCAGAATTATGTTCTCATCATGGCAAATGATAGGCAAAGATAATAAAAACAATATATACAACCAAATTATCATTTATTATACAACAAAGCTCAAACTGCCTCCGTGCTACCTGGAAAAAAATTAAATACCTGATCATATATATATATATATATATATATATATATATATATATATATATATATATATATAATCATACAGGCTCTACACTTATGAAATTTAACATCGAGTAACCCTATATGCCCAAAGTAATTTCCTCTGCATGGACTGACGTTGTAACGAAACTGGTTGTCCCCCTGCAGTAATTATTAATATATTTTTATGGTCATGTATGACTGAATAGTTTAGTTTATACAAGCGAAAACCTCATAAATAATACTCACATAGTATTATTCCTTCTCCAGCAGTTGCGCCTTCAGTGACACACTTCCAAAAATCCTCTGGCTTGTCAACATAACGTTTGCTAGGGTCCTGTGATGCAACCCTGCTTCGTGCAATACTCTTCTCATAGTCTTTTCGCTGATATCATGGTCAGGCTGGGAGTAATTGTAATTTTAATTTAATTGAAATATAATTGATTACACATTTTTTAGATAATTGTAATTGTAATTGTAATTCGTTATTTCTAATGATGTGTAATTATAATTGTAATTGTAATTGTGTTTTTAAGTAATATAGTAATTGTATTTGTAATTGTAATTGAGCATTTAGGAGAAGAACAATTATAATTACATCATACAAATACTTTGATAAACGTATACAGTATGATATACTGAACAGAGAGAGAGAGAGAGAGAAGGCTGGATTTGCTCTGAAGTAAACATGTTACACGAGACAGTACTGTTAGATGATACTAAAAAAAAAAAAAAAAAAAAAAAAAGTATAAATGTTTTGAGTAATCTGCAATTTGTTATTTTTGTTTACCTGTGTATAAGTAATTGAAATATAGTTGAACACAAACTAGGTTGTACTTGTAATTGCAATTGTAATTTGGAAGTATTAAAACTGAGTAATTGTAATTGTAATTGTATGTCATATTTTTCCTTCCCTGTAATTGTATTTGTAACTGTAATGTAATAATGGGCAAGTAATTCTAATTGTAATTGTAATTGACTGAAAGCATATGTAATTACTCCAAATCTGATCATGGTCTGTGCATCGGTTTCTGTGGCGTGTAGTGCAACATGGTGGTTTCCGTGTGGTAGGTTGCCATGCTAGTTAGTGTCCTCTGCTTTACCCAACACAATAAATTTTAGATCAAACAGTGTTGTTCATGGTTATTAATATATATATATATATATATATATATATATATATATATATATATATATATATATATATATATATATATATATATATATATGATCATGTATTTAATTTCTTCAGGTTACATGTGATTGTGTGAGCTGGTTACACCCTTGAGACTGCAGCACGGAGGCAGTTTGAGCTTTGTTGTATAATAAATGATAATTTGGTTGTATATATTGTTTTTATTATCTTTGCCTATCATTGCCATGATGAGAACATAATTCTGAAGTTGAGCATAAAGCACTGTTTTCAATAGCCTATGGAGAGATTCAGTAAAATCACGATGACTACCAGTACTGTCCTTGTGGTCCTTAATGTGTTATAAATGGCGTTCTGCACAGTAATGCTGGACGTAAGGAGGTAATGCATGAAACCTATAGTCCTTCTGTTTGATGAAGGCGAAATGCTGTGGCTGTGATAATCACGTCAAGAATGCGTATCTGCCAACATTTTCATTCTAAATAACTAATATCGTAACCTTCGCCATAAATTTCTAGTTATTCTTTTCCCGATGGCAGTTTTTTCCACTTTCATGTAGTAGGACTGTAGGTGATAAGGGAGAAATTCCTATGGCACTAAAAGTTTGTAAGAAGGAATGAGGTTAAAAATATGAGAAAGAATAGATAAACAGTACTACAAAAGGAAAGGAGGGAACGGGTAGCGAGAGAAGGAGAAAGCAGGGGGGAGGATGTGTGAGGTTGCCAGCCTACTTGAGAGAGACTGCAATATATGCGTAAATTTAGACCAAATTTATTCAAAACGTCAAATAGCGGCGCCAATTAAGGTGTAACACCCATTATTAGACAAATGCATATTGAAAGAAAACAGGTAATTAAACAGATTAATGAAAGGAATATTTGTTGACAAATATGGTTATTTAAAGAGAAAGTTAAACAGCCCTATGCCTAAAAAAAAAATGTAGGGCGTAGGAGAAAGTGATAAAAAGGGGGAATTCAAGCACGAGGGATAATAGGAATACGGAAATAGCTGAAGAAAAAAGCTATGAAAAAATTGGTTCGGGTCCGAAAGACCGTCCAATATCTTTATTTATTTCCTAATATCCAAAGGATAATAATAATGAGTAGGATACCCAAATACGGTGGTGAATAATAGACAGTGTTTTTATTTAGTAGATAAAATGCAATATATGCAGCAGATATTATAATAATTCATTTTTTGTAATTTCTTTTCATCTAATCACACTCACCTGTCTTACCCTCCAGCAGACTCTCGTCTCCGCTACCCAGCCATTCGTCTCCCCCTCCCACCAGCCAGACTGTGGTGCTTCTTCACCCTCCCACACTACCCCCTATAGAACTCCGCCCACATTTCTCCCCTTTTCACCCTCCCACATCCCCCCTTCCTCCACCTGCAACTGTTACCAGAACCAATGAGACCCAAACCAAGTCGCTGGTGGATGGGGTGTAGCCGTTTCATCTGTCCGGAGCTGTACCTCTTATGATTGGAAAGGGATATGGTTACAGGTAAGCATACAGTTAGCCAGTTAGTGAGACACCCTTAAAATTCACACATGCGTTCTTCTACACCTTTATCCTCAGAGTCCTCATTGATGTTACACAATCATATCTTGTTTATATTACACATACCTTAAACACCAGATGGAGATGATTCCTTATTGTGGCTACACAATAAGAACAGGTAACTAGTTGTTATTATTATTATAATTATTTTATTATTATTATTATTATTATTATTTTTATTTTTATTAATAATTATGAGTACAATAGGATGAATCGGATGAGTGCATGCACCATAAGTTACTGTGACATTACTGGCATAGTCATGTAACCCAGGAGCATGCAGAGCACCGAATGAAAATAAAGTGGACAAAATAATGGTAAAAACAAGAGTCTTACAAAAGTCTCAGAGAAAAGAAGGGCTAGAGAAAGTGAAGGTGGGGCGATCAACACTAAACCATCGAAGTGTTCAGCCAGGCTTTGAAGATGCTGACGTTAGGGGCACTGCATAATCAGACAGAGAATGCTGACATTAGGGGCACCGCATAATCATTATTTTAAGCTCAGAGGAATTTATGTTGCCTTATAAGGGCATTCGTATCTGTTTATGAAGGTTTGCTTGAATACACTATGAAATAATCAAGATTCTTTTACACTGTATTTACCTTACTGTCTACAACTATTACTAGTTTGCACTTTATCTACAACAGAGACAGAAAAGAACTTGCATCACGCTGATCCGTGTTGACAGAAAAAAGAAATCCACCTCTTTTTCTTGGCTTTATCCCTTTTTTATATCTTTAGAGTTTTGTATAAAACCATCAAACACATGTTTATTGTGACCAGTGACCACCTGAGTGTCCTGACCACACCTGAACCGATTAACCTTATCTTTGACATGGTAACACCCTAACCACACGGTAGTAGTATTACACACCTACACAACTGAAAGTACAAAGCTAAGGGAAGTTATCAGAAGTGAGGTGAGAACCTTGTTCATCTCAGTCCACTTCCCTAAAGTGGACTGATAGTTCAGTTACAGTTAAAATACAATTACTTGCTCATCATTTACAACTACAATAATATATCTATATATATATATATATATATATATATATATATATATATATATATATATATATATATATATATATATATATATATATATATATATACACAGTATTATTACATTGTTTTCTGTAATTAATTACATTAAAAAAAATTACAGTTACTCCAGCCCTGTTTTTATTTAATTTTACATGCATCACTCTTCCTACAGACATCCCTTCCCCATTCTTATTTCGTCGGCATAAGGAAGGGTTCACTTCAACTATCACTCTTCCTCTGAGAAGGTCCGGTTCTGGAGTGGACCTCTTTGGGATTGATACAGGTAGAGAAGATGGTACCGGTGATGCCAAGGGGAAATGATGTCAGAGGTGACAGAAATTTGCAAATTAAATACATAAATAAATAAACAAGAACAAAAACAACAACGATGATGGTGTATTGGTAAATCGGCCTTTTGTTATAGTCATTAACTCTGGGTTGCTGCACAAACAACACTAACAACACCATCACGGCCTAAAGACTGACCTAGCCACACAGCCACCGCCACCCCACGTCACAACGCTAAAGCCACAGTATTATTCAACGCGTATTTTTAAACACCGGGTAAAAACACATATCGACACAGAGTCCATCCCACCTCCCACCTACACCAGCAGCATCCTCCCCTCCCCTGTTCTCTCCCTTAATCCTCCGTGTCCTCTCCCCGCCCTAGCAACCCTACTCCCCCAAGCTTTCCTCACCATCCCCTATTATTCTCCCCTCCCCCAGCTTCCTCGCTCACCCCGCACCATCATTCCCCAGTTTAATCCTCTCCACCTACTCCCCCACTGCAAGGTACCTCCCAACCCATCCACCTTTCTCCCCTCCCCTCAGCTGCTTCATCTGCCCCATCTACTCACCCCCTCCCAACTAACACCCCCACCCAATCTCCTGTTCCCTCGCACCTTATCCCCTCATTTTTCTCCCCTTGCTCCCCTCATACTACTGTCTCTCCGCCCGTGCCACCTTTCACTAGCTTCCAGTCCTAACCCTATGATTCCTTTCCGCTCCCTTGTTTCCCGCCTTACCTCTCCAACTCTTTCTCCACTCCCCTGCCTTTCTCCCCCTCCACCTCCTTCACCTTCCCTCTCCACTCCCATTTTTACCCCCACACACACCTGCACACTGAGGCTCCTTCATTTCTCTGCCTCATCCTTTCCCAATAACTAACTCCTTCCCAAATTTTCAGCTCTCTCTCCCCACCTCCATCTCCTACCCACCCTCCAATTCAGTCTCCGTTCCCCATCTACCTTCTCACCCATGGCTCCCCACCCCCACCTCTTGCCCCACCTTCTCCTTACCCTCAGTTTTCTCCCACCCTGTCCATCGTTGTTTCCAACCAATCCCTCACTTTCCTTCTCATTTCCAGCGCCCTTTCCTGGACAGATGCTATGGTGGTGGGTGTTACCGTGTTCGACTCACGAGTTATGTGTGCCCTGCATCTAGGGTTCGAAACCCAACCCGTGGCGGACATGTAAAGCGGGTACTCAAAGTATGTCCTGTCGTAATTTATGTTTGCATATGCTTGCACCCGTCGGTTCAACTAATGACATGTACTAAACACACTCTGACACATACAAACATACCCATTTCAACACATACTAAACACACTCTGACACATACAAACATACCCATTTCAACACATACTAAACACACTCTGACACATACAAACATACCCATTTCAACACATACTAAACACACTCTGACACATACAAACATACCCATTTCAACACATACTAAACACACTCTGACACATACAAACATACCCATTTCAACACATACTAAACACACTCTGACACATACAAACATACCCATTTCAACACATACTAAACACACTCTGACACATACAAACATACCCATTTCAACACATACTAAACACACTCTGACACATACAAACATACCCATTTCAACACATACTAAACACACTCTGACACATACAAACATACCCATTTCAACACATACTATACACACTCTGACACATACAAACATACCCATTTCAACACATACTAAACACACTCTGACACATACAAACATACCCATTTCAACACATACTAAACACACTCTGACACATACAAACATACCCATTTCAACACATACTAAACACACTCTGACACATACAAACATACCCATTTCAACACATACTAAACACACTCTGACACATACAAACATACCCATTTCAACACATACTATACACACTCTGACACATACAAACATACCCATTTCAACACATACTAAACACACTCTGACACATACAAACATACCCATTTCAACACATACTAAACACACTCTGACACATACAAACATACCCATTTCAACACATACTGTACACACTCTGACACATACAAACATACCCATTTCAACACATATTAAACACGCTCTGACACATACAAACATACCCATTTCAACACATACTAAACACACTCTGACACATACAAACATACCCATTTCAACACATACTAAACACACTCTGACACATACAAACATACCCATTTCATCACATACTAAACACACTCTGACACATACAAACATACCCATTTCAACACATACTAAACACACTATGACACATACAAACATACCCATTTCAACAAATACTATACACACTCTGACACATACAAACATACCCATTTCAACACATACTAAACACACTCTGACACATACAAACATATCCATTTCAACACATACTAAACACACTCTGACACATACAAACATACCCATTTCAACACATACTAAACACACTCTGACACATACAAACATACCCATTTCAACACATACTAAACACACTCTGACACATACAAACATACCCATTTCAACACATACTATACACACTCTGACACATACAAACATACCCATTTCAACACATACTAAACACACTCTGACACATACAAACATACCCATTTCAACACATACTAAACACACTCTGACACATACAAACATACCCATTTCAACACATACTAAACACACTCTGACACATACAAACATACCCATTTCAACGCATACTATACACACTCTGACACATACAATCATACCCATTTCAACACATACTATACACACTCTGACACATAGAAACATACCCATTTCAATACATACTATACACACTCTGACACATACAAACATACCCATTTCAACAAATACTATGCACACTCTGACACATACAAACATACCCATTTCAACACATACTAAACACACTCTGACACATACAAACATACCCATTTCAACACATACTAAACACACTCTGACACATACAAACATACCCATTTCAACACATACTATACACACTCTGACACATACAAACATACCCATTTCAACACATACTAAACACACTCTGACACATACAAACATACCCATTTCAACACATACTAAACACACTCTGACACATACAAACATACCCATCTCAACACATACTAAACACACTCTGACACATACAAACATACCCATTTCAACACATACTAAACACACTCTGACACATACAAACATACCCATTTCAACACATACTAAACACACTCTGACACATACAAACATACCCATTTCAACACATACTAAACACACTCTGACACATACAAACATACCCATTTCAACACATACTAAACACACTCTGACACATACAAACATACCCATTTCAACACATACTAAACACACTCTGACACATACAAACATACCCATTTCAACACATACTAAACACACTCTGACACATACAAACATACCCATTTCAACACATACTATACACACTCTGACACATACAAACATACCCATTTCAACACATACTAAACACACTCTGACACATACAAACATACCCATTTCAACACATACTAAACACACTCTGACACATACAAACATACCCATTTCAACATATACTATACACACTCTGACACATACAAACATACCCATTTCAACACATACTATACACACTCTGACACATACAAACATACCCATTTCAACACATACTATATACACTCTGACACATACAAACATACCCATTTCAACACATACTAAACACACTCTGACACATACAAACATACCCATTTCAACACATACTAAACACACTGACACATACAAACATACCCATTTCAACACATACTAAACACACTCTGACACATACAAACATACCCATTTCAACACATACTAAACACACTCTGACACATACAAACATACCCATTTCATCACATACTATACACACTCTGACACATACAAACATACCCATTTCAACACATACTATGCACACTCTGACACATACAAACATACCCATTTCAACACATACTAAACACACTCTGACACATACAAACATACCCATTTCAACACATACTAAACACACTCTGACACATACAAACATACCCATTTGAACACATACTAAACACACTCTGACACATACAAACATACCCATTTCAACACATACTAAACACACTCTGACACATACAAACATACCCATTTCAACACATACTATGCACACTCTGACACATACAAACATATCCATTTCAACACATACTAAACACACTCTGACACATACAAACATACCCATTTCAACACATACTAAACACACTCTGACACATACAAACATACCCATTTCAACACATACTAAACACACTCTGACACATACAAACATACCCATTTCAACACATACTATACACACTCTGACACATACAATCATACCCATTTCAACACATACTATACACACTCTGACACATAGAAACACACCCATTTCAATACATACTATACACACTCTGACACATACAAACATACCCATTTCAACAAATACTATGCACACTCTGACACATACAAACATACCCATTTCAACACATACTAAACACACTCTGACACATACAAACATACCCATTTCAACACATACTATACACACTCTGACACATACAAACATACCCATTTCAACACATACTAAACACACTCTGACACATACAAACATACCCATTTCAACACATACTAAACACACTCTGACACATACAAACATACCCATCTCAACACATACTAAACACACTCTGACACATACAAACATACCCATTTCAACACATACTAAACACACTCTGACATATACAAACATACCCATTTCAACACATACTAAACACACTCTGACACATACAAACATACCCATTTCAACACATACTAAACACACTCTGACACATACAAACATACCCATTTCAACACATACTATACACACTCTGACACATACAAACATACCCATTTCAACACATACTAAACACACTCTGACACATACAAACATACCCATTTCATCACATACTAAACACACTCTGACACATACAAACATACCCATTTCAACACATACTAAACACACTCTGACACATACAAACATACCCATTTCAACACATACTAAACACACTCTGACACATACAAACATACCCATTTCAACACATACTATACACACTCTGACACATACAAACATACCCATTTCAACACATACTAAACACACTCTGACACATACAAACATACCCATTTCAACACATACTAAACACACTCTGACACATACAAACATACCCATTTCAACACATACTAAACACACTCTGACACATACAAACATACCCATTTCAACACATACTAAACACACTCTGACACATACAAACATACCCATTTCAACACATACTAAACACACTCTGACACATACAAACATACCCATTTCATCACATACTAAACACACTCTGACACATACAAACATACCCATTTCATCACATACTAAACACACTCTGACACATACAAACATACCCATTTCAACACATACTAAACACACTCTGACACATACAAACATACCCATTTCAACACATACTAAACACACTCTGACACATACAAACATACCCATTTCAACACATACTAAACACACTCTGACACATACAAACATACCCATTTCAACACATACTAAACACACTCTGACACATACAAACATACCCATTTCAACACATACTATACACACTCTGACACATACAAACATACCCATTTCAACACATACTAAACACACTCTGACACATACAAACATACCCATTTCAACACATACTATACACACTCTGACACATACAAACATACCCATTTCAACACATACTAAACACACTCTGACACATACAAACATACCCATTTCAACACATACTAAACACACTCTGACACATACAAACATACCCATTTCAACACATACTAAACACACTCTGACACATACAAACATACCCATTTCAACACATACTAAACACACTCTGACACATACAAACATACCCATTTCAACACATACTAAACACACTCTGACACATACAAACATACCCATTTCAACACATACTAAACACACTCTGACACATACAAACATACCCATTTCAACACATACAGTACTAAACACACTCTGACACATACAAACATACCCATTTCAACACATACTAAACACACTCTGACACATACAAACATACCCATTTCAACAAATACTATACACACTCTGACACATACAAACATACCCATTTCAACACATACTAAACACACTCTGACACATACAAACATACCCATTTCAACACATACTAAACACACTCTGACACATACAAACATACCCATTTCAACACATACTAAACACACTCTGACACATACAAACATACCCATTTCAATACATACTAAACACACTCTGACACATACAAACATACCCATTTCATCACATACTAAACACACTCTGACACATACAAACATACCCATTTCAACACATCGGTTGCCACATGCAACACTCTCCCTCCACACCATCCTTTTCTGTTCGTACTCAGCCAGCATGAAGAACGGTTAATTAATGATTTTACTCTTTCTCAGGCGCCAACGGGGATCCTACATGTGGTGGCGCTGTGTGCCCTGAGTGGAGCAGCTGTGGTGTCCACCGGGTAGAGCAACCTCATTTCCTTGCATCTCGCCATGGGAAAGGCCCCGGTCCAACCCTAATGAGACAGTCCCACAAGGAAGCAAAGGATTTCTACATTGTATGTGGTGTACTGAACCTGAACGACGGCCCCACAGAAACAATTCCTTACCTGTGGTCGACGGGTCTGATCGGCGGCAGATCGGGGTTAAGCAACAACTCTCCCTCTGACGAGGAGATTTGATCGTGCAGTGGACCACGAATGGACTGTTGCAGCTACGGTAGTCACTCGCCCCAACCCTCCTACCCATTTCCCCATCAAACAATTTCCTCTCCATCCCCTTCAAGTTCCCTCTCCACTGTTAACTCTCCTCCCAAATCCCTCAACTCCTTCCCCATTCCCCAGACATCCTCCCCTCTCCATCTCTCTCTCCTTCCACAAACTTCCACACCCCTTCCATATTCCCTCCCCACTCCTAAATTATCTCCCCCAGCCCCTCCAAACCTCTCTCCACTCTCAAGTTTCCTCCTCACCCCATCACCTATCTCCCCATTTCTAGTTCTCTTCCCCTTCTCACCTCTTCATATTTCTCTCCTCTTTCCTCTAACCCCTTCCCTCCTACCCCTATTCTAGCTCCCCACCCACTCCCTTCCAGCCCTCTCTCCACCTTCTCCACTCTTTCTCTCCATCTTCCAATGTCTCCCTTTTTTCCAACACCAGGCTGGGTTGGAATAAGTATTTACCGATCAGATCTACTGCCCGGTTATGACAAACGTCCCTTAGCTGCCTCTTTATCCCCTAGAGGCGGACATTAAACTGCAAGAGAAGGGCTGCCTCGGCCGGCAGTCCACCGGGTTCACGTTTTTTATGAACCGAGGGCCACAACAACAACAACAACTCCAACGCTTCACCTCCCTCCCCCATTCCAAATCACTTCCTCCCCACTCCTCCCAAGCTCTCTCACCACCCCCCAGTTTCCTCCCCGCCCCCCTCGACTTTCTCCATCCCCTCCCAGCTCTCTTCCCCACCTCATAACCCCCCCTACCCCCCGCACCAACTAACAGGATCGATCTGTGAATTATTTCCGGCACAGCCCTTCCAGAAATTCCAGATTTTTTCCAACCTCTCCTGTGACCTTACCCGCATTGATATATTTCACCGCCACGCCCAAATCTTTCACAAACTCTGCCTACTGGTAAAACTAATGATCTGAGCTTTTTTTTTACACTTATTCTCTCTCTCTCTCTCTCTCTCTCTCTCTCTCTCTCTCTCTCTCTCTCTCTCTCTCTCTCTCTCTCTCTCTCTCTCTCAATTGCATATAAGGTGCCAGCGTGTATTTTGGGGGAAGTGTATATTATTTTCATTTCACTCAGATAACAACGACAGTCGATCTATAATGCATACCTACAGTTTTTTCTATCAGTCTATCTGTCTAACTATATGTCTCTATCTATCTATCTCTCTATCTATCTGCCTACCTGTCTGTCCATCTATCTATGTATCTATCACTTTTACATTGCCCCAACAGAAGCGAAAATAACCAGTTGTCAGTGGCATCATGGGAACATTAATAATAATAATAATAATAATAATAAGGTCGAAATACTACCCAGACCCACACGCCGTGGAGAAAATGAGAAAAGCATAAGATGAAATTGAACCCCCTACAGAGTCTTCCAAACGCAATATTAATCATCTCTCCGCGTTATCATTATCATCACAATTTGACTTTTCACCATTGCGCACCATAGTTTACTCTTGCTTAAACCTGACGACCTTATCTAACTTGGCATAGACTTTTGGAATGGTGGGTGTAAGATACAGCCTTCACAAAACCCTTCAGTGCTGGGATCTCTCTTAATGTTAATTGAATTGCCTGGTAATATCAGGAATAAAATATAGAATGTTTCCTGCACTTAACGGGGCAAATCGTTGCTCTTATAGACGGAATTAAGTCAGTTTACTGAAGGTACTACACGACAATGTTTATCTCTTTATCGGTGTTAAACCCTGCATTATAAACTGTCTGTGGTACCCTGAATGTAATGCTGAGTGCTGATACTACCTTGTCGGGGAAAGGCTTCCTCTCTCCTCACCACTGTACTGTAATTATCGCTAGTTGACTTCTAACGCCCTCAATACCAGGATTTTTTTTTTTCTTACTACCATCAAGCGATTTTATTCTGGCCGGAAGACTTTACACTCTGGAGTTCTAGAATCAGACTTTTCATTAATCTCGTCAGAAAAAGAAGCCATCATGATGTAGATAATGTGGAAGCAGCATGGATAATACGACAGTAGTCGCCTAACTGAAGTCGTTACCAAAACCACGATTACTTTCTTTAGTTTATTCTTGCACCTCTGGACGATTTTATTCAGCTTAGGAGAGCCGCCTGCTGGTAAAAGGGTAAAAGATCGATGGCTGTATGCAACCCTTTCTACCCAGGACAGTTTTATTATATTCATGACACATTTTTAAGAACTGGAAGGTAGGACATAACTTTAATTAACCTTTTCATTACGAGGCCTGCTCTGAGTTGAATACAAGCGTCTGCAAGTAAGGGGATTATTTTGCAAAACAAAATGGGGAGGACATTTTTCTTAACTTCCTAAACACTATGCAGTAATCTTAATTTTGTTCTTGCTACCTCCACACGATTTAAGTCAGCGTAGGAAAGACGCGTAGTAGTGATGGGGTCAAAGCAAACTGTACAATACTACTTTCTTTATTATGTATACTATCTATCTATCTATCTATCTATTGCCAGACGCCACAATCCCGTAAGGGGTGGCCATTTGACTTTGAGTTATTTGTTTTACGGGGAGGGGCACTAACCCTCCACCAACCCACTTGTTGACACGTAGGAAGCACGTATGGTTTGGTTATATGGTTACCACCCAGCGTTGTAAATGGTTTCTTGGCTTACAGGAAACCACTTGGCTTGTCACTCAATGTAAAGCTACTCTGAAAATACTGTATCTGGATCCCTTGTTTGCTTCGGATCCTTTTCCTCTCCTCTGGGTACATCTTTTATCCTTTTTGAACTCTCATCTGACGAAACTATCATGGCAGCATGTGATGGAGATGAGTTCTGTGAAGTGGGATGGTGACCATTTTGTTTGTCACTGGAAGCAGCAGCATTGGAATCTTCTCACTGATGTGGTCAGCCGGAGATAGTCTATTATTGATAATCACACCTAGGTCCTTCTCTCTTTCTGATGTGTGTAGGGTTTTATTTCCTAACTTATAATCCCAATCAGGTCTTTTTCCACTTTTACCAAACTTATTATATTATATCATTACTTCATTCAAACGATTATATTCAGCTTAGGAGAAACTTTTAGAGCTGGAGGGGTTAGATACGGTCTTCAATGGCCCCTTCACTTCTAAGTTCGATAAAATCGCTTTAAGGCAGGCATAGTAAACGGAAGTATGATGTAATCACAGTAGGGGTTCATCTCTTCACTAACATGACCTCATTTTTATTACACTGTTGCTTCCGACACGATTTTACGCAATTTATGGGAGCTTCGCTTAGCTGAAAGAGTTAATGGAAGCTTTTTTGTTCCCTTCTCTATTAACCGTTTTAAATAATTTGAATAAAATCATCCGGTAATAGGAAGACCAAATTAAAATAAATTTCCTGATATAAAAGGATGTGATCAGTCTTCCCTAATCCCTTCATTACCAGGTGTCTCTGCTGACCTGAATGTAATCAACTGGTGGCAGCAAAACTACACTAGGAAACAACGTCATTGTAGTGAAGGACTTACACCTTCAGCCACAGTCATGTACCCTCCATTCAATCCTTCATTATTTAGTAACTAAATCCCCCTCCCCCGACTCTCTCTCTCTCTCTCTCTCTCTCCTGAACCTTAACACTCAAAAATGTTTGGAAAAGCACTGACTATAAACATTCGAATTCCTGTGACACTGTCACTTAAAAACTGGCTCTTCTTCATTGTTCTGCTTGTTTTTCTGATCCTTTATTATGAAACGATCCTTTCCTCTTGTTGTTTTTTTACACGATTTATACTTCTATTTCCTCTCTTCTTGTATGCGTCATTCTTTCCCGCGAGCAATGGCAGAGGCTTCCTGAAATTCACCCGAACATAACCTAACGTAATGAGAAAGTAAAACAAAGGAATAATTTTACATACTCTGGGCAGAGCATACTTCAGCCTAATTTAGATTTGATTACGTTATCCTCTTCGACACGATGATGATATTTCTTCTCCCTTTTCTGATACCGAACGTCTGTACTCAAGGTGTCCTCTGACATAATATGGGTTAATGAAGACAAAATCTAACGCGTTTCATTAGAAAAGCCTCTCTTAAGGAGAAAAAAGAAAACTGTCATGAGGCAACAACAAATAAGTACGGTACTGGATTGATGGGGCTAAACATATGGATGGTTTAGGGTGTTGGCAGCAGACTTCCGGCCTTATGCCCGAGCGTTACAGCCAGAATGGACGCTCACAACCGGTTCGGGACACTGACCAGAGCTACTCAGGGCACAGGTGTGTTGGACAATACAATCACGGAAGTAATGGAGCAATGAACCACCATCCAGTTGTGTTGGCACATGAGATATGAGGACTCCCTGATGGCCCAGACGGTGGGGAAGGAAGGTACGGAGAGCAGAACCCATGGGGTTAACTCTAGAAATTCCTTCGTCACGACACATAATAAAATAAATGTTTAAGGCGAACAATGTCGTCGGGTCTTCTAAGTGAACTGGACGTCCTCAAATTGAAGGGATTTACTGGAAAACAGATAAACAACAGAAAGCAATCATCTTATCAAGAAAATACTGGAAAGAATAGGAAACAGAAAGAAGAGATCAGCCTGTAAATCATTTTTGCTACTTAACTCCTTGAATCCAGTGGCGTCTGTTTTGGTTGATGTTTGCTACCAGCAGGGCAATGTACTCACCTTCGGACAGACTTTAGAACTATGTGGGTTAGATATAGTTTTCACTGACTTCTTACTACAAAACATCTCACCAACGATGAAATGAAGTTTACCTCACTGAATGGGTAAAACTAAACCGTCAATATACCGTCTCCTTTTAGCCCTTTACTATGATGACGCTATTTCTAGACCAGCAGTGATTAACTATTCTGGGCCTCCACTCGTTTAGCAGTACCGTAGATTCTCATCTTAACCCTTATTCACCTCCCGTCCCATCTTTTCTTCATTATATTTGGCAGTTTTCATTCACCATATAAAACTAATTGCAAAAATATTTGACCAATACGAAAAATGCACTTTCTTTCACAACATGTGCTATTAAAAAAAAAAAAAAAAAAAAAAAACATTCTTTTATTGACATTAAAACCGCCGCATGATATATAGAGAATAAGAGAACAAAAGCACCACCAAATGGTCATAAACACTACTGCATAATGACCACCACATGTTAATGAAAACACCCCCACATGGTTATAAATATCACACAATAATAAACAATGTCACGTGATTATCACATGGTTATAAGCATCATCACCTTGCAATAAGCACTCCCAAATGATCACAATCACTATCAAAAGGTTGTTAACACAGAAATATGGTTATAAACATCGCCACATGATAGACATCATAAACACCACCACATGATCACGCACCATCGAATGGTTATAAACACCACCACACGGTCATAAACACCACAACATGGTAGTAACTAGCAAACATACCCACTTTCTCATAAACACTGCCACCCAACAGAGATCATAATCACCACCATATGACCATAAACACACAGCACATCTCACACTCCAGTTACAAACAACAGTAAAAGGTAAATCATTTACTGTAGAGTAAGTTCGTAATCCCCTTTTGATCTGCCACACTTCCCTCTCGTCATGAAAAATTAATAATTTCTTTTCAACTTACACAATTCTTTGTTTAGGACTGTCAAGTTTGTAAAGTACAGCCAAGATTCTGGAGGACTGAATAGTGAGTGAATGAATGTCTGGGACATTTCACTAAGCATTTCATAGTTCTCCCTCCACTGTGCTTCTACCTTACTTTTTGGACGTATTCTTACCCAATCCTTCTGTGGGATAAAGAGGTGAGGATAATGATGAAGAGTTATTATTTTACTGCTTAGTGCTTATAATTAAAAATACCTCTGTGTCAGAAAAAGTGTGACGAAGTGAAGTACTGTACACTAGTCAAGTGTGCTTGAAGCAAGCGACTGGCACTTGAAATCCTTGAAGTCTGGAGACTTCTATCTATCTATCTATATACCTAGGCTGCTTCCCCCAAGGAAAGGGAGGTAGCCGAGACAGGACGACTCACTCTCCATTTACTCATCCATTCAAACACATTCATTCGCATCTGAGCCCCAAAGGGGAGAACGGACAGATCCTCACCGCATCACACCGCACAAGGGTCAACTGCGCAATGCAAGCAGTGACATCCACAGCAGGGCCCGACAGCAGAACTGGTTTACCCCTGCCACATCATAACAGACCCATCCCCTTACCCGCACCTGACCTGACTAGCTGATCAGACCAAATGCGGGAGAATATCCCCTCAGGGCTGCGTCATCACTTATTCATTCACAATTTCTCTCCATTTATTTCTGTCACGCACAGCCACTCTTCCTTGCTCAACAGACATCCGTCTCGCATGCAGCGCTCTCTTCACACTGTCCGTCCATCCTATTCGTGGTCTTCCTCTCAGTCTTACACCTCTCACATCAGATCTAGTTATCTTTTTCACCAATCGCTCATTATCCATTCTCTCCATATGCCCAAACCATTGCAACACCCTCTGCTCAACTCTACCAGCCATCTCCCGAACAACTCCAGTTCTCCTTCGCACTTCATCATTTCGCACTCGATCCATACGCGTCACTCCACACATACTCCTCAGACATCTCATCTCCATTACATTCAAACTTTTCCTCTCTGCTACACCCATATTCCATGTTTCAGCCCCATATAATGCAGTCGGTACCACAACACCCTCATACAGCCTTCTCTTTACATCCATTCTAAGCGAACGACATTTAAACACTTTTTTCATTCCTCCCAGCACCTTTCCTACTTCATTAATTCTAAACTTCACTTCTGCATCTATTCTTCCATCCACAGCAACATGTGACCCTAGATATTTAAAACAATCTACCTCCTCAAGCAACTCACCATTCAAAACTATATTCATCCCCCTACCATCTATCAACCTCGTACACTTCATCACTTTACTCTTATTCTCATTTACTTTCAATTTCCTCCTTTCACACACCCTTCCAAACTCCTCTACCAACTGTCTCAATTTCTCCTCTGAATCAGTCACCAATGCAGTATCATCTGCAAACAGCAGTTGCTTCAGATTCCACTCTCCTCCATCAACATTTACCAGACTCAGACCACCTAAAACTCTTGCATTCACCTCCCTTACAACACCATCCATGTAAATATTAAACAACCAAGGCGACATCACACATCCCTGTCGCAGCCCCACTCTCACGGGAAACCAATCACTCACAGCATTTCCCACTCTTACACACGCTCTACTATTTACATAAAAACTTTTCACCCCTTTTAGTAACCTACCATCAAGTCCATACAATCTTAAAACAGTCCACAAAGCCTCCCTATCAATTCTATCATACGCTTTCTCTAAATCCATAAATGCCCAAAACACATCCTTGCCTTTCGCTAAATACTTTTCACACACTTGTCTCACAGCAAACACCTGATCAACGCATCCCCTCCCTCTCCTAAAGCCACACTGCTCATCACTAATCACTCCCTCTGTACCCTCTCTAACTCTCATAATTAACACTCTACCATACACTTTACCTACAACACTCAACAGACTTATACCCCTAAAGCTAGTACATTCATACTTATCACCCTTGCCTTTATACAACGGGACCACACAAGCACTTGCCCAGTCAATTGGCACCATACCTTTCTCAAAGCACACATTCAATAATCTTACTAACCAGTCAACAATAGTCACTCCACCACCCTTCAGGCATTCCACAGCACACCCATCCATACCTGCAGCTTTCCCTGTTTTCATCTCCTTTACTGCCTTTTCCACTTCCTCCTTCGTGATCAAAGAATCATTCAACTCTCCCAACACATTTATTCCTTGCACCCTTCTATCTGCCACAATCTCAGCCACGTTTTCCTCCTCTACATTTAACAATCTTTCAAAATACTCTGCCCATCTCTTCCTTACTGCATCCATCTCAATTAACATCCTTCCATCCTCTGCTTTTACTCGTTCTTCCTTCCCAGACTCTCCCTTTCGCACCCTTTTCACCTCCTTCCAAAACATTTTCTTATTCTGTTGAAAATTCTCTGTCAGCCGCCTACCCCACCTCTCATCTGCTGCCACTTTAGCATCACGCACAGCCCTTCTCGCTCTATTCCTCTTTTCCTGATACCTTTCATATGACATCTCATCCTTCCTCTGCAGCCACACTTCATATGCACGTCTCTTCTCAGCCACAGCCATACTTACTTCCTCGCACCACCATTCACTTCCTTTTCTTACACCACCACCCACACGTCTCACACCACACACCTCTTCTGCATGCTCCACCACAGCACTCTTAAACAACTGCCATTCCTCCTCCACGCTGCCATTTTCCCGATCTTTCACTGCGTTCCACTCATCTTTCAATTTCTCCTGATACTCTATCTTTTTCTCTCTTTTATCCAACTCACTCACTTTCAAAACCTCCCTGCCACACCTAACCCTCCTAGCTCTCACCCATCTCTTACCTACTCTTAACTTTCCCTCCACCAGGTAGTGGTCAGACATACCTCCACCCTCCCCCTCAGAACTCTCACATCCAACAATCTTCCTATTACATTCCTAGACACAACCACATAGTCCATCAAGGCTCTATCAACAACCCTTCCACCCTCCTGTCTCACCCATGTATACTTATAAATATCTTTCTTCTCAAACAGCGTATTCCCAATCACCATCTCTCGCTCAACACACATCGCTATCATTCGTTCCCCATTTTCATTTCTTCCAGGCACACCATGCATACCAACTACGCCTTCAACTGCTACATTTCCCACTCTAGCATTCAGATCTCCCATCATTACCACATTCACATTCGCTCCAAAACTCTGCAGACACTCATCAACATCATTCCAGAAAGACTCCCTCTCTTGTTCATCCCTTTCACTACCAGGCCCATATGCACTCACAAACACCCACAACTCACGTTCAAATTTCGCTTTCACCCACATCAGTCTCGATGACACCTCCTTCCATTCAATCACACACTGCTGCACTTCCGGACTCACTAACAAGGCCACACCTTCTCTTGCCCTTCCTCTATCAACACCTGACAATCTTCCATTCACACTTCCAAACATATATTCCCCCTTCCCTTTCATCTTCGTTTCACTCAAAGCTAACACATCCAACTTTCTTCTCACAAACATTCTCCCAATCTCCTCCCTTTTAGCCTCAATTGTACTACATCCACGCACATTCATAGACCCAATCTTCAGGGTACGGGGATAACTCCATCCCCCGTCCCTTTCTCTGGCCTGTCTCTTTTTAGGAACTAAAAAACAGAGGAGGGGGTCCCTAGTCCCCTCACCCCGCCCCTTTTAGTCGCCTTTTACGACACGCAGGGAATACGGTGGCAGTATTCTTCCTAACACAACCCGGCCGCAGAGTAGTAGCACCACCCCATAGTGCGGCCAGGTTGTGTCCCCCCCGCCACAGGGGACAGATTCTTTCCCTACTTGTAAAACAAAAAGCAAGCCTGACCACAGAGATTTTATTTTATTCTGAAAGAGGGGGGTTCATTATTCAGTACCAGACTTTGATAGAATATTCATCTTTTTCGAAATGGCTAGAGAGGTAAAACAGGGGCAAGGAGACAACCAGCAAAACAGAGGGACAGAACCTACTCAGTTCATAGATACAAAGGAAAGTTTGTCTTGAAGATTAAAGCAGAGATGAAATACATGGCGTCACTACAAATCAAAGGTTTGCCATGATATGCACATACTTGTTTTGTTAATTTGTTAAGTTCCACCGGGTTCTCGCATTCTAACCCCCTTCCCGAAAATTACCCACGATCCCCTAGGGGGCACGTTCCTGAAGTTAAGCTTATTTGCACTGGGGGAGTTAGATGTAGCTTTACACAACTCCATCTCTACGAGAAGTCTTCCCTGAGCTGAAAAATTGTCTGGTGATAGATGATGCCAGTGGAACAGCAAGTCAAAATATGAATGTGGGATTATAGAAAGCAATCCACGACCAACTGTGAGAGCAAAGCAAATATTGCAAGACTGCATGTATAGGGGTAAAAAGTACTGCAAAACACAATTAACAAGACAAACGACACCTTTGATAGTCGTACCCACCCTTGCAATATTGTAACGGGAAAGAAATAATTTATTTGTGGCCGGTACGGAGGGGTGAAACCAGGGGGTACAATCCTCTTTACATTCTAGCCCGAGAGAAGGTCTATTACCGTGCAAAAACTATAACGTTTCCCACCCTGGCTAAAATGTGACCGGTGAAATCACCTACCAATACGCAAAATTTCGTGTTCATGGGTTACAAATCATGACCGTGCGGGCTATGGGCCGGACCTTCGAGGGCCAAGCCCCCCATGGGTGGTGGCTTTGAGAGTTTTTACCCTGCCTTAAACGTGGCCTCAGTTAAGATTTACCATTGTGCAAAATTTTATATTCTTCAGTAATATATATATATATATATATATATATATATATATATATATATATATATATATATATATATTTATTTATATATGGCATTGTCCCTCTTGGGAGCCGCACCCCCACCCATCGCGGGTGGTCATCGGGAGTTCCACCTTGTTTAACACGTAGCTGGGGTAAATGCCTACCATATTTTCCTGTTCCTTGGTTTAATAATCTGACCAATCATAATGGCTTTGCCAGAACCCGCAGGGGCTGCCCCTATGCCGTAACGGACCAACTTTGGTGGTTCCACCCTTCCGAAAAACAAGTGGCTGAAATGAAAATCTATCAACATACAAAAATTTATGTTCATCAGTTAAAAACTCTAGCCAAACATAACTTTAATGAAACCACCTGGGTCTGTTCCCCCTGAAGGGGGCGGCCCTCGGGAGTCCCACCTTGCTTATATGCCGGCACAAGTGAAACTGCCTTTCTGGAAAAAAAAAAAAAAAATCTAGGTTCTTAAAGAAAATAGCCATGCCTAACGGGTTTTCTTGAGACAATCGGTGGCCACCGGCCGGCCCCGTTGGAGGCAACCCTTAGGGGTCCGACCGTGCCTGAAACTTGGCCCGGGGGGTAGTCTACCATTGTGCAAAATTTCTTTTTCTAACACTCCTCCCATAAGGCATGGACCCCATTTTGTACGGTAACTCAGTAAGGGAGGGAGGGAATGACACAGTTACCGACAAGCACTAAATTTGGTCGCCCTTGTGGGTACGGCCAAAATATAGTTTTGCAAAACTGAAAGTGGCAACAAAGACAGCATTACAAGACTGAATGAAAATACAAAGAAAGCACTACAAGACTGAAAGCAGATATAATGGAAGCATTGCTGGTTGAATGTAAAAATAAAGAAAGCACTGCAAGACTGAATGAAGAAGTAAAGAAACCCTTGCAAGAGTCAGTGAGGGAATGAAGACTTCTGTGAGCTGAATAATATCGTCTAGCGGTACTAACATCTTGAATTTGGGTGACATCCTATGTGTTTATTATCAACTGCCACCAGGCGAGTCTCATCAATATGGAAGAATCCTCTGGTAGTGAAGGAGTTACTAAATATATCAGATCCTTCCAACTCACAAAGTCTCTCCTAATCCAAATAATATCGCCCAGACACAGCAGGAATAAACCAAGCAATACGTCCCTATTAACATCTTCGTTTAGGGAAGTCTCTTTTAAGATGAATAATATCGGTTAGTGTTAGAATAAAAAAAAAAAAAAGTACACCTTCGGACTGAAAGGGTTAACAATGTAGTGGGACAATATCAATGTGAATGTTATTTGTTATACAAGGACAGCCAAAGTATTCGCCCACGAATGCGTATCGCCCGCCATCATTAAAAAACGAGAGTAGTAATCAACTGGCAATCGGGGGCATATCATCGCAGCTTCGCCTAAATTTAATAAGTTCAAGCCGCATATTCTTGGATACTGCCCACAAAGTCTGGATACAAATTTACCCACCTGATTTCGAGATATGTGAGTAACAGAGAGACACATACATAAACACGCAGATGCAAAATATAATTATGTACACATTTTCTTATCGATCAGTATGCATCCATATTGGTGAATGAAGGATCGTGTGAAGGTTGCTGTGACATAGTACCTTCAGGCAGTTACGTCCCTATTCAACAACAACCCCTCCCACAACGACCATATCTCTCATATTTCACAACTTGTCCTTTCATTCGTACTTGGCCTGACTTATTTTGTTAAAAGTTATCATTATTCTCTCCGATAAGGAGAGTATGTTTTCACCCCTCTTTGTTGTTTATTTCTTTGTTTGCTTGTATGTCTGTCAGCAAGATTACTCAAAAACTGAAAGAGAGATTTGGACTAAATTTGGTGGGTAGATAGCCCATGTCCCAGGGAACAGTCTATTAATTTTTGGGACTGATGTTTGTTAGCTTGTTTGTCAGCAGGATTACTCGAAAACTAAAAGAGAGATTTTGACCAAATTAGGTGGGTAGGTAGCCCATGTCCCAGGGAACAATCGATTAACCTTTGGGACCAATCCGGATCGTATGACAGATTCTGGATCCGGAAAATTTTTTGCGAAATCCTAATCAATGATGAGAAAACCTAACCCATTATGAAGAGTGGTTTGGAAATTACGTTCCCCTTGTCGGAGAGATGCACTCCACTGAGTGCCCCTCTGGATATTATTATTATCATTATTATTATTATTATTATTATTATTATTATTATTGTTGTTGTTGTTGTAGTTGTTATTGTTGTCGTCGTCGTCGTCGTTGTTGTTGTTGTTGTTGTTGTTATTATTATTATTATTATTATTATTATTATTATTATTATTATTATCATTATTATTATTATTATTATTATTATTATTATTATTATTATTATTATCTCTCCATTATACTCGGTATCTCGACTTTGTACTTAGCCTAACCCTTTCTCGTCTTAACAAATAGTCCTCATTTACTCAACTGCCCGACTGTTACCTTGGTCCGTCACTTCTAAATAACCCCCGGTCGATTCTATTCAGTAGCATTACAGTTATCCCTTCACTTCGTACTTGCCCTACCACTTCTTACAAATAAGCCCTTTTCAATTTGTTCACCATTCCGACAATTGTCTTATCTTTTCAGTCCGCGGGGGAGCTGATGGCACAGTGGTTAGGACGTCCAGTTCGTGACTGGAACGACCGAATTATTCGTGGGCCGGCACAACTCGTGGGCAAAGTTTGCTTCCCTTTTGTCCCTATTCACCCAATAGTATGAAAGGGGACCTGGATGTAACATACATCACCGACTAATGCACGACGTGTAGCTAAAGGGGTGGGGAAAGGTACGCCTCCCCCTTCACTCACCTCACGACCTAGTGATCTCGGTGTGCTGGGAACTGAACAAGCAAGAACCGAAAATACCAATATGGATGAGTTTGTAAACAAGTTTTCGATCAGTCACAATAACAGAAGATAAAGTCATTGTAAGATACATATAAGGAAATAATAAATAAATCTAGTTTCTGTACCCTATAAACATTGCTTAATTTGTATATTACTGTGATTTTTTTTCTGTTCAGTGCAGGCTCCGCTGTATTTATGCACTTTTATAGTCTTTGTTAGTATTAGAAACCTGAATATTTAATATCGGTATCTGTTACACAGTGATAATTGAGTGAACAACCTATACAGTGCGAGATACTTTGCATAAATAAAATACACCTTGCAGTATACCTGTATCTAATCTTTTGTCACAGTATCAAAGGATTTCGGAAAGTTTTGCATACAGTAATACCAACAGCAATCACAACACCATTTATTGACAAGTGTTGTTATAATTTTATTTTGAAAAGTTTCGTGTGATATTTTGGTAAGTAGCAGTAGACACTGCCACGATCTTAGCTACGCCAGTAGCAGGTGATAAGATATAGTCTTTTTCTCCTCCGCTTCACACTTGGTCTACCAATTCTTCTCTTCACAAATAACCCTCACTTTATTCAGTATGCCGACAGTTATACTGAACTGAACAACTCCCCACCAATCCTGCCTCCCGCCCATAAATAACTAAAACGACGCCTGTCTAAAAATGCCACGGATCCCCTTCCTGGTTCAAGCTAAAATCTAGGAAAACGGGATCTTTTATCCCCCTTTTCTGTACTTGGATCCGAGCTGCCTTTTTCAATATTCTGACTTTTCCTCTCTCTCCACTTTCCACACAGTTTTCAACATTAGATATTTTTTCCCCTTCCCCTTCCGGTAAACCGCGATAGCTATACAGTCTTATCTTTTTTTCTGCTCAGTTGCCTAATGCAACAGCTGACCATCATTATCGGTCGTACGTGGATACAACCGATCAGCCCTGGAATTGTCTTCCACACCCTCTATTGCACACTGCCTACGGCCTCCAGTCTCTTAATTATATTGTGTCCAGGTATCTCCAGATGAACGAATACTAACTTTTGGTTTGCCGTTTCTTTTACTTTTATTAATAGCGACAAGTTTTTGCAGGCTCTTAGCCTCGTTCCTATTTGTTATATGCATAAAATAAAGCAAACCGGCTTACCAATTTGCTAGTACTTAGCATGTCGCCAGAACAGACCCGCAGATCACTTCACACATTTATCTGAAGACACGACATTGATAGGACTGAGAATCTGGGCAAAATAATGGAATGAATCTTGGCTGTCATATTGATAGATACATTATGTCCACTGGGATGGGGTACACAAAGAGCTGAACCATTACGGATAGTGTCCCCGATGCAGTCGTGGCGCTCCTGTGGCAGCAGATGATACCCCGCAGCTACCAGGTGAGAAATGAAATGCTATAAAGTCTGACAGAGGGGTTAGGTACACATACTGAAAAATGGAATAGTTAACCCCTTCTCCCTATATCTCTATCTGTATTGATGCATTATCGTTGTATACGTGGTATCTCCTGAATTTTTTCATCAAATTAAGCGACTTAACGAATTAATTGAACATATCCCTCATTAACTTCTTTCACTACGAGCTTTACATAAAAAAGTACACACACACACACACACACACTCATATATATATATATATATATATATATATATATATATATATATATATCCATCCATCCATCCATCATCCAATCCTACGTTGCCCCATGAGGAGCGTAGGAGCCCGGGGCTAGGCATTTGGACCTGACATTTAAGATGAGAGTGACCAACCTCACTCATCCCTGAGTGGCATTACGTGAGCAATAAACCCCAACCACCCCTTGGATATAAACCTTCACCGGATCAATCCGATTGGAGCACAATAATTACCCACTAAACCACCAGGCGCCAAAATTTGGTTACATGGTTACCACCCAGCGTAGTAAATGGTTACCTGGTGTACAGGAAACCATTTGGCTTGTCACTCAATGTAGAGTCACCCACAGGTAGAAGGAAGAGGAAAGAATGAAGAATGAAAGACAGAAGAGAGAGTGTAAAGTCACCTGCAGGCAGAAAGACGAGGAAAGAATGAAGGAAAGAAAGACAGAAGAAGATGGAAGGAAAGAAGGATGGAGGAGAGGACAGGGCAGACACCCGACAGCAGCACTACATTGAGTGAGTGGATGGTGAGCGCCCCCACCTACCACACACACACACACACACACACACACACATATATATATATATATATATATATATATATATATATATATATATGGAGACTTTTGGCCCAGAAGTTAGATACAGCCTTGCCATGAACCCCTTCACTACCAGGATGCTCGTCCGAAAAAAAAAAAAAAAATTGCAAACGGTGAAACTACTGTTTAACTTTCTTTGGCCCTTTTCATGCTGTACCCTATACAGTCGGTATCAAAACTCCTGTCTTCTCTCCTGCTTTTCTCTCCATGCACTTTGAAAATCAGTATGGTAACCCAGCAGCAAACCGACAAGAATGACACATTTGTTGCCAAGTGAAGTCATCAGTGTCGACTGCCTGTAGGTTTACCAAAGAGACTGCCAATGTTCATGTACAGTACAAAGGGAGGTCCAAAGGGCTTCTTATATTAACTGTACATTGCACATGTTATATTCGGCAGAAAAATTTCTAGTTTATCCTCTGTCTCTCTCTCTGGCCTATCACATGACCACTACACCCAGTAAATCAACTTACCCCTCTGGCCTCTTCCCTCCCAACCCCGTCCACCACACGTCAGTCTCCATCCTGACCCCTTCACTACCGTTACATGCCTTCTTTTGCCCTCTGCAGATGATTTTGCTCAGCTTCAGATATTTCGAGCAGGTGTTGGATACAGACTGACAGTGGCAACAATAAGCTAAAACCAGGACGCTGTTATAGGGGTTTTACGTCAAAGCCCAAATTTCTGTGACATGGTTTAGTCTCTTGCCAACGAGGTCATTTAAGCTTACTCCACCTGCCCCAACCAGCTTAATCGGTCTGACATTAACACCGTCACCATTCTTTTCTTCTTTTTTTAAGTTTACTGTTGCTGCTACTACGGATGACTGTACTCCGCTTAGGAGAACCCTGTGGCAGTGACGGGGTTAAATACATTCAACTCTTCATGTTTAAAATGTATCTCATTAAATTAAAAGTTTGGCACTAGCAACAATATAAAGACCTAACCGATAAAATATAATGCAAAAACACAAGAGAACAAAACTGCCAGAAAGCCAGAACCCATAAATAAAAGACGAGACAAAACAGAAGAAAAGAAAGAAGTGGAAAAAGTGGCCAGCAAATAGAAAACAACAGAAAGAAATTTGTGGGAGACAATGAGTTGTGGTCAGGCCTCTCTCTCTCTCTCTCTCTCTCTCTTTCAGAGAGAAAATGAGTTGTGGTCAGGCCTCTCTCTCTCTCTCTCTCTCTCTCTCTCTCTCTCTTTCAGAGAGAAAATGAGTTGTGGTCAGGCCTCTCTCTCTGTAAGAGAGGGAATTATGATCCCAAAGAGGTGATTAAACCAAAACCTCTTTGGAACAATGACATCGTTGCTATTTATTGCCGTCACTATTTTATTCATGGTAAGGGACACCTGGTAGTACTGCGTTAGAAACAAACTTCCATTAACACTTTCAGTACAGTGATGTTACCCGCCCACCACCTCACGATTTTCTTCAGTCCAACGTCCGTATTGTTTGTGGCGTCGGTGGTGTCGTATAACCTCTTCCAATGCATTTAGGTTCCATATTACTCACTATTAACTGTATGACACTTTTTATAGTTTTAACACCAACATAAGAGGCAGGAGTAACATAGAAGAGGAAAATGATACACAAGCAACAGGAACAAAGTGGTGTCAAGAAAGCTACAAAGCCACGTGGAACACATCAGATGCCACAAAACTACCGGCTGTAGATAGTTGGTAACATGTCTGGATGTATTTTGCTGCTACTGGTACACCTAACCAGTGTCCTGGATGCTGTCAATATCGTTTTTGCATCGGCACAGTCTGCCTCAACACGTCCAAGAGGATACTGATGGGCAATGTGCAGAATAAATGGCGAAGGAAGAAAAGTTATGATATCTTCAAAGCCACATAGAATACGGGCCTAGGCTACACCCCTCGTAAGGAATGGGTTAGAAACACTGTACAGCAAGTCGTCCATTACAATGATGTATTGTATAGTATGCTCTTGCTGCCAGCAGACGAATTGACTCAACTGAATACACCCGTTATTGTGAACAGCGAATTACCGACAGACAACTTACTCCACCAAACCATGATATATATATATATATATATATATATATATATATATATATATACACTATATATATTCTTTCTTGAACTCATTATTTATTTTTGTATTCTGGCGGGGAAGGGGACAGGAGGGCTTGGAATGGATAGTACTAAGGTAATAGAAATTCGGATGCACTCCAAAACTTCTCTTCACTAAAGGCCTTAACATTTTCAGTACGATGACCTCATTTCACCTTTTATTCTTGCTACCTCCAAAGTTTTTTTTTTCTTTTTTTCTCAGAAGGGATCTCTTGTGAAGTACAGTAGTTGAAATAGGCTGTATCTAACCCATGCAGTTCGAAAGTCTCCCAAGCTATATGAAATCTTATAATCAAGAATTTAACAATAAGGAGCACTCAGGGAGTGCAACACCCGCTCACCAACTGGTCTAAGAGCCAAATATTTGTCTATGACATTCACCTGCGACAGAGTACAGTACTCTCAAATCATAAGTATTTCTTTCTTGCCTAACCCTTAGCTTTTCAGTCAGCTTTGGTTCGATTAAAATCAAGGGTTTGTTAGAGGACTTTACCCAGTGACCTTGACTTTTGACCTTTCCCTGTGACCCTGACCTCTGACTGAATGTTCTGTAATCGAATCTCTGTATTCTTGCATTAAACGTGAACTCTGCCACAAAGTTTAATCTATCTATCTATCTACATACCCAGCCTGCTTCCCCCAAGGAAAGGGAGGTAGCCGAGACAGGACGACACACTCCCCATTTACTCATCCATTCAAACACATTCATTCGCATCTTAGCCCCAAAGGGGAGAACGGACAGATCCTCACCGCACCACACCGCACAAGGGTCAACTGCGCAATGCAATCAGTGACATCCGCGCAGGGCCCGACAGCAGAACTGGTTTACCCCTGCCACATCATAAGGGACCTATCCCCTTACCCGCACCTGACCTGACTAGCTGATCAGACCAAATGCGGGAGAATATCCCCTCAGGGCTGCGTCATCACTTATTCATTCACAATTTCTCTCCATTTATTTCTGTCACACACAGCCACTCTTCCTTGCTCAACAGACATCCCTTTCGCATCCAGTGCTCTCTTCACACTGTCCATCCATCCTATTCGAGGTCTTCCTCTCAGCCTTACACCTCTCACATCAGATCTAGTTATCTTTTTCAACAATCGCTCATTATCCATTCTCTCCATATGCACAAACCATCGCAACACCCTCTGCTCAACTCTACCAGCCATCTCCTGAACAACTCCAGTTCTCCTTCGCACTTCATCATTTTGCACTCGATCCATACGCGTCACTCCACACATACTCCTCAGACACCTCATCTCTATTACATTCAAACTTTTCCTCTCTGCTACACCCATATTCCATGTTTCAGCTCCATATAACGCAGTCGGTACCACAACACCCTCATACAGCCTTCTCTTTACATCCATTCTAAGCGAACGACAACTAAACACTTTTTTCATTCCCCCCAGCACCTTTCCTACTTCATTTATTCTAAACTTCATTTCTGCATCTGTTCTTCCATCCACAGCAACATGTGACCCTAGATATTAAAAACACTCTACCTCCTCAAGCAACTCGCCATTCAAAACTACATTCATCCCCCTACCATCTACCAACCTCGTACACTTCATCACTTTACTCTTATTCTCATTTACTTTCAATTTCCTCCTTTCACACACCCTTCCAAACTCCTCTACCAACTGTCTCAATCTCTCCTCTGAATCAGCCACCAGTGCAGTATCATCTGCAAACAGCAGCTGCTTCAGATTCCATTCTCCACCATCAACATTCACCAGACTCAGACCTCCACCTAAAACTCTTGTATTCACCTCCCTTACAACACCATCCATGTAAATATTAAACAACCAAGGCGACATCACACATCCCTGTCTCAGTCCCACTCTCACGGGAAACCAATCACTCACAGCATTTCCCACTCTTACACATGCTCTACTATTTACATAAAAACTTTTCACCCCTTTTAGTAACCTACCATCAAGTCCATACAATCTTAAAACAGTCCACAAAGCCTCCCTATCAATTCTATCATACGCTTTCTCTAAATCCATAAATGCCCAAAACACATCCTTGCCTTTTGCTAAATACTTTTCACACACTTGTCTCACAGGAAACACCTGATCCACGCATCCCCTCCCTCTCCTAAAGCCACATTGCTCATCACCAATCACTCCCTCTGTACCCTCTCTAACTCTCATAATTAACACTCTACCATACACCTTACCTACAACACTCAACAGACTTATACCCCTAAAGCTAGTACATTCATACTTATCACCCTTGCCTTTATACAAGGGGACCACACAAGCACTTGCCCAGTCAATTGGCACCATACCTTTCACAAAGCACACATTCAACAATCTTAGTAACCAGTCAACAATAGTCACTCCACCACCCTTCAGGCATTCCACAGCACACCCATCCATACCTGCAGCTTTCCCTGTTTTCATCTTCTTTACTGCCTTCTCCACTTCCTCCTTCGTGATCAAAGAATCATTCAACTCTCCCAACACATTTATTCCTTGCACCCTTCCATCTGCCACAATCTCAGCCACCCTTTCCTCCTCTACATTTAACAATCTTTCAAAATACTCTGCCCATCTCTTCCTTACTGCATCCATCTCAATTAACATCCTTCCATCCTCTGCTTTTACTCGTTCTTCCTTCCCAGACTCTCCCTTTCGCACCCTTTTCACCTCCTTCCAAAACATTTTCTTATTCTGTTGCAAATTCTCTGTCAGCCGCCTACCCCACCTCTCATCTGCTGCCACTTTAGCATCACGCACAGCCCTTCTCGCCCTATTCCTCTTTTCCTTATATCTTTCATATGACATCTCATCGTTCCTCTGCAGCCATGCTTCATATGCACGTCTCTTCTCAGCCACAGCTTGACCTTTGATCTATTGTTTTCAAAAACAACAGGTCAGCTTTTTGGGTGATCCTCAACTCATCCACAAATCGGATCAAAACTGTTTTACTTACTTTGTCCACAACCAGACACACTGGGCAAACTCTGATCTTGCCCCGTGATCCTGACCTTTGACTGACTATTCTCAAAACTGAGTCCCGTCGTTCTTGCCTGCACCCTAACCCTTCCATCAAATTGGCTCAAAAATCATCTAAATTGCTTAAGCTGACCTTCCTCCGTGACCCTGGTATTTGACCTTTCCTTGTGACCTTCACATTGAGTTGCTTGTTCTCAAAGCTAAATTCTTTCATTCTTGCTTTACCCTCAACCCTTCCACAGAGCTTTGTTTGCACTGGATAAAAACTTTAGTTGACTTTGGACTGTGACTTTGATTTTTGACCTAATGTTCTAAAAAAAAAAAAAAAAAAAAAAAAACAGTAGGTTTAATCCTTGGCCGATCCTCAACATTTCCTCCAAGTTAAATTGAAAATCAGATCAAAAATGTTTGATTTATTTTATTAACAAATAGACACATGGGTTGAACTTTGACCCTGGCCTGTGACCATGACCTTTGGTTGATTTTTCTTAAAACTGAAACACTCCATTCTTGCCTTACCCTCCAACCATCCCCTAAGTTTGATCCAATTCAATAAAAATTGTTAACGTTCAAAATCTATAGGTTTCTTTATGGGCTGCCCCTCCACCCTTGCACCATGTTTGATTAAAGTCGGATGAGAACTGTTTGGACTATTTTGTTAAACCACACACACACACACACAGAGACACACACACAGACACAGACACACACACACACACACACACACACACACACACACACACACACACACACACACACCATTCAAAACATAACACCCACTTTCGCTCTGGAAGCTGTACTGAAAAATAGGTCATGGTGGGTCATGGATTAACAGTGCACTTATGCATCATGGCTGGCTGATATTCTCCCCTATGCTGTTTATGCAGTCCCCATTAGTCAGGCGGATATAAAATACAACAGTATTCTATTGGATGCTATTTACACAAAGCCATGTTGGAAATTAAAATGGAAACAAATACAAAACAAGAGATTATCTGGACAAAACATAGCATGTTGACATTATCTTCTTTATCATTTACGGATACCATGTCGGTAACAACAAAAATTCACACACACACACACACACACACACACACACACACACACACACACACACACACACACAGTGTTGGCAACTAATGGCGTAATCTGCCATTGAACAAGTTTGTGGTGAAGCTCTTTTTAACATTTCCGGAAACTTGTTCTCTTTATCACTGATATCACTTAATTAAATATTATACGATATTAAAGTTAAAAGTTTTGTGTTAATTTTCTATTCGATGTTGTCCACTCAGTTATTGTCTTGCTGCTGCCGGGTGAACCTCCTTGTAGAGGTGGGGTTAATGGAGGTAATTATAAAGCCACTCATTACGTCCTCCGTAACCTGGCAAATTACAGTTTGTCTCTCTGGTACTAGGAATAAAGCTCGGAAAATGATCAAGGCGCAGAAGGGAACACGTGGCCAACAAATACAAATCATCAGATAAAAGTTTGTGAGAGGGAATGAGTTATGGTCAGGCCTCCCCTTCCGCCTCTGTGTGTGTGTGTGTGTGTGTGTGTGTGTGTGTGTGTGTGTGTGTGTGTGTGTGTGTGTGTGTGTGTGTGTGTGTGTGTGTGTGTGTGTGTGTGTGTGTGTGCAGATTTGGGTTTAAATCCGGATATATTTGCGATACTGTATTTTTTTCCAAAACTACTGTGGATTTTAAAGACTTCTACTCTTTCTTCACTGCATGCGCTTTATCAAAATATCTCTTTGTTAATTAACTCTTTCAGCGAAGGTTTGCTCGGAGATATGGTACATCAGCTTTGCTGACGAGTCTTAGTTCTTTGTTAGACGTCTTGGCAGCCTCATCACATTATTTTAACAATTCTGGGTCATGAAAACATCATGCCTATGAGGTGGAGTCAGGATTTTTTTACCTGAATGGTGAGCCAAAGAGGTTGAGACCCATATATCTTGGCATGATCCTGATTAGTCATTCTTCTATCATTTTTTTTCCCTTGCTCTTTTAACTGGTGGCGAAAAAGAGGTTGGGATGATAATGATAAAAATTATGAAAATGTGGAAATCATCAATGACTGGCTGTTGCGTTGTCAAGAAAATCTACGTTCATCCTATGAATTCTCAAGTTTTACATCTATTCTATTTCTGGCCTAATATTTCGTACTTGAAATATTTATTATGATTTTGGAGATCCAATCCATGACTTTACTTCTGAATATTAACTAACATTTTCCACCAGGGCGATCAATCTTTTTTTTTTTTTTTTTTTTTTTATCGCACATTCAGCAAGTTACTATTAATCAGAACAGATGTGGTGATTTCAGTATATTTGTAAATACAGTTACGAAGTTACCATAACGTTTTATGCCATACTACCTTATTTTATTCCCTGCTACAAACAGACGAGGATAGTGATTAGTCTGGCATTAAATGCATTATTGAATATAATATCAAACTCCTCTAGTTCGAAGTATCTTCTAAGCAGAACAGCTCTGCCTGAAGACAGTAAATATAAACTGAAACCACATCACCGGACTGAAGGTGACCAAGAGACCCAAACCCTGGAACTGGTCCCCGTGGGTCCCTACTGTCCATTCAGAATGAAGGTGACGATTTACCCTTCCTAGGTCTGGCTTCTGTTACCTAACCGTCGTATACAACTCTGCCTACTGTTATACGTGTATAACCTATTATTCTTATTATTTCAAAGTAACAGTGTACCATGTACTTTGTTATCAAAGGCTTCCTTAAAACTTAGGTATACTATGTTTCATGCACTGCAGACATTAAGAATATGAAATAGTTTATTATATTCCAACGTCACTACTCGTGTATCAAGTTTTGTAAATGGCATTATTTTTAGCTCTCTTAACAGCATCAGAGAGTTTACACACCACAGTTGTCAAGTTTACCCTTTCAGCCAGCGGCCAAAAGTTCTGGCGAGACTTCGAAAAGGAAGGTAAGTCATTCACTACCAGACATCACCCTAAGAGGTAATAAAACGCATTCAGGTTGCACGAATTATAAAAAAAAAAAAAAAAAAAAATGCATCATCGAAGTAACGGGGTAATGGGTGTACAATATAATTACCAGGTGATTTATTATCTGTCTTCCCCAGTATTTGTTAAACCTCCAGACCTTTACCACCACACCTGAGTATGTGGTAATCTCTTCAATCCAGAGATGTGTTCTTTATTTCATTCTTGCTTCCTCCGCACGATTTTCATGAACATACAACAGACTTTTCGAACAAAACGGATCAGCCGACTCCGTACCTTGTTTACTACTGCAGAGTTGTTGACTTTATACACGGGTTTTATTCTCCACTGTGTGGAGTACAACTCTCATGTGTGGGAAGGCTCCCCACATGCAGCTCTTCTCAATATGGTGGAGTCAAAGGCTTTTCGTCTCATTAACTCTCCTCCTCTTACTAGCTCCCTTCAACCTCCGTCTCTTCGCCGCACTGTTGCATCTTTATCTCTTTTCTATCGCTACTTCAGTGGTCGTTGCTCCTCTGAACTGTCTGCTTGTATCCCTCCACCACTACGACGGGCGCGTAGCACCCGTCTAGCAACAAACTCTTATCCCTTTTCTCTCCAACTCTCTAATGCAAGAGTTAACCGTTACTCCCAGTTCTTCATTTATGCAACAGGTAAGATCTGGAACTGTCTCCCTCTGTCTGTATTTTCTGCTTCCTATGATCTCCAGTCTTTCAAACGCAGTGTGTCCAGGCATCTCGAAATGAACGGATCTTGAATTTGGCTCTCTTTTGTATTGTTTTTTTTTTTCTTGGAAGGAACAGTTTGTGGGCTTCTGGCCTTTGGCTCCTTCTTCCTTGCATTAAAAAAAAAAATGTTGCTTTCACTGACCCCTTATTCTCTATTTCACTCTTGCCATCTTCATACGACTAATCGGTTTCGAAAACACTTTGAATCGTGGGATTAAACATATAGTAGCGTTCACTGACCCTTTCAGTATAATACGTCCCCTTAAGATGAATAAAATTATCTGGAGGAGGCAATAACAAACTAATGGAATGTATCACTACTATCAAAGGGATGAAAATCTGTATCAAGTGCTTAGACACTTCTATGTGAACCCGTTCAGTACCACGACGTCTTTCTTTTTATTTCACTGTCAAAATTACACCTACATAAATCCTTTCATGTAGGTATGGTGCTGGAGGGGAGGTCTCCCTATGGTGGGCCCATATGACTTGGTGGATCCTATGTGTGCTTATACGAACACCCCTCAGCTCCCTCCCTATCCCCTCTGAGAGTATAACGGAGGACTTACAAGGAAAATTTCAGCCGGCAGTGCACCATGTTCTCGTTTAGATGAGCCTGGAGACACAACACCAGCAACTTAAGGGCATGTTGCTTTTCACTTCACCCTTGCGACCACCACACACTTTGCTCAGCGTAGGGGAAAGCACTCGTAGGGAAGGGCATGGCTTGCTATATTCCTGTCCAAGTGGTTTATAATGCCACACTATGTGACACTCGGGTTGGCAGGCAATTTGAGGGAGAGAGAGAGAGAGAGTGTGCACCCACCTCACAATTCCACCTCATTTGTAGTCGAACAAATCTGATTTTTTCCGCCCATCCGATTTATTTCCCGTCAACCGTACGCCTTCTCCGTCCTCCTTGTTTATTATCAGTTCGGGGGCAGAGTGCGTCTCAGCTCCATCGTGTTTCCCCTTCACAAATTCGGTCCTATTTTCTCTTCTCTTCCAATTTTCCTGCACTTTAATATTTCATTGTGTTCTGATTTCGCCATTGCCGCATATATATATATATATATATATATATATATATATATATATATATATATATATATATATATATATATATATATATAATCATCAGCCGTTGAGGTCCACTGCAGGACCGGCCTATCCCTACCGAAGCTGGGACGATACAGCCAATGTATCTCTACGCACAGGCTTAGGGTGTCTGGTAGAGACTGTATGTAGGGTGAGAAGTGTTTGTGAATGTGACTGTAGTGGCTTTGGATGTGTATGTAGTCTGTGAACCAAGTGTAATCGGCCCGCCTTAAGCCGATTGAGTGCAAGCATACTACAGTAGTATGCGACACTGGTTCAACCACAGCACCCCTTGTGTCCGCCAAAGTAGCAAGTGGCTTTGTGAACGCTTCCCAAAGATTTTACAACTCTTGCGGGAGGCGAACCCGCGCTCACCAGCCTGCGAAACGCACACTCTACCACAGAGGCTCCACACACACACACACACACACACACACACATATATATATATATATATATATATATATATATATATATATATATATATATATATATATAATAGAGACAGACAGACAGAGACAGATAAAGACTGACATATAGATATATTTCTGTGTTAACGTTCGTCTTCGTTACATGTCTGGACTTTTCACTTAGAAGTTTGGATCTTTTTTTTTTTTTTGTTATTATTTATATTTTATTACCTATTTCGCCTTTTCCATATCCAGTACAATTCATATAAGTAAAATTTTTCGGCGCTACCTTTTTTTCGTTCCCAGGTCGGGTTGTGATTTTTTTCAACGTTACTTCCCTCGGGTTTTGCGTTTTGTTTTGTTTTTATTTACTGATGGGTGTTTGTTTTCTGCACCTGGTACGGTTTGGTTATTACTGTCGCTGTTGACTCTTTATGTCGTCCTTTGGAAGTTGCGATTTGTGACTTCCTGCCCTCATTTGGGGACGAAACATCTTTTTCTTATTTCGATTACATTTTTTTTTCCTATAACCCCAACAGTCTGATGGCGTACTTTTTTTTCTTCTAACTACCTACAGACGATTTATTCAGCTTAGGAAGGACCTCCTGTATTGTCGTGCTACATTTAGGCCTTTCACTCCGAAATCTCTCCTATGCTAAACAAAAACATCTGCAGAAACGTAGATTACAAAGAAAACTACATAATCAAACAGAATGGGTTACTATAAGGTTAGGCTACATGTTTTAATGTTGGCTACTTCCACTTTACCTCATACTTCCGTCACTTTATGAGCCACATTTGCTTGATTTATATTTCCACTCCCAAATCAGGTGTTCTTTACTTATATTAAATTTCCATTATCTTGAGGCTACGACTCATGTGTGCGGAGGCTTGGGGTTGTGTGTGTGTGTGTACTGTATATATTTATTTAATTGTTTATTTATTTATTTATTTATTTATTATATATTACCTAAGAGAGAGAGAGTACAGAGAGAGAGAGAGAGAGAGAGAGAGAGAGAGGGGAAGAGGAGAGGAGTGGAGGAGGAGTTGCATCACAAGATTTTTTTTTTTTTATTCTTTTTACGGTGCTTGTTATTTCAGTGGGTATATTTTTGCTGTCTTTTTCAGG